>NC_085868.1:23369775-23417275 GCF_034702125.1 Engraulis encrasicolus
GAGGGATAAATTATTAACTACAAATAATACAATACTTAAACTTAATATTCAAATGTATATTTATTGGTATTCAGGTGTAAAGAAATCCTGCACACTGTCCATTCCTACAACAAACTTTTTCTGAAGAAGTTCAGATCACAGAAATGTTGTATTAAAGTTTGTTGGTGGAATGGACAGTGTTCAGGATTTCTTTACACTTGAATGACAACCCCACCAGCCCAACCACAGAGGTGTGTTCTTGAAATATTTATTGGTAGTAACAATAATATGCTTAGTGGCTACTCACTGGCTACTCTACAGAATCACCAACAGCACCATTCCACCACAAAGACAGCAATTAGCACATGCCAGTGAATATTTTGGCCTTAAAAATGAGCAGAATGTACAGGAGGAATAAAATGAAGTCTCAGGAATTAACCATAAAGTTTACCATTAATCTCCATTTAGCCTATCATAACAAATCTATATATTTATCACATGGACTATAGAGCATAGGCATATACTTACAAATCTTCATTGGTACACATTCAATTTGGAAAAGGAAAACTAAAAGAATGAAATACAGTGCATTGTCTCTGAGACTTTGTCTTCCTCAGGATAGGCCTATAAAAGCACACATCTGCTTCTATGTGTTAGTGTTGTCGTAATGTACATGGCAACTGAATATCATGCATACCACTGGAAAGAGGAGAATGTAAGCTTTCGAATGGTACCCCACATGTGCCAGTTCACAGCCATGATGTCTATACAAACATGCATCAAAGAGTGTGTGTGGGGAAAACGATGTTTTGTTGAACCGCTATTAGCGATTTCGTTCGCTATTACGCGTTTTTTTCGGGGCTTGAGTCTATTATATCTGAGGGAGCTCCTGGGCTGGCATATCATATTTCTGGCAAATGCCACCCCCTGCCACCCCTTAGAACCGCCCTGGCCGAGGGCCGTCAACATGACACCGTGGGCCGCCGGTCTCTTTTGTAAAAAAAAAAAAAAAAAAATTTTTTTTTTTTTTTTAAAGAGGGGCATCGGCCCTCGAGGGGCGTCGGCCCACCGGGAAAATGCCCGGTATGCCATACTGCCAGTCCACCCCTGCCCTACCATTAGAGCCAGGGTATGGTCAAGCCAGCATGTTTGATCCAATACTTCATCTTGACTTGGTGACATGAGAACGTCCTGTCCTGTCCTATCCCACCCCACATTTTAATTGCATTTTAATTGCAACTGAGGGAAGACTCCTAAATAAGAGACAGAATATCTTTTCAGCTCCAAAATAGGTGTTGCAACTAAAAAAGATGTTGCTTACAACGGAACTATTTTGACTACCGGTAAGTTGTAAATTTGACTAACCTGTAAGAATATTCAGAGACCTCTGTTGTGTTCCTTTGGCATAGTTGTTGTATTCCGCAGTACATGTTTTTTCCCACTAGGAGGGGGTGAAGCACCATTTGCCATAGCTTTGTGTCTCCTAATAATGTGGCATGAATTGTCTGAATAACAGCTTAGAAGGCTTGTGGGTGGACAAAATAGCCTTTAAATCTACAAAATATGTCTAATAGCAACTTCTGATCAAAATGAAACTGTCATAAATGGGCTCAGTATCATCAATAACCCTGAAATTGACACTAAGATTGTGAAAATATGATAATTATTAGCAAAGATATGGGCTCGGTAGCTATACTGGCCAGGGCGAGAAAGCGCCCCCTAGAGGAGGGGTATAACGGGGTCAGAAAATTCGACACCCATCATTTTTCAGTAGTAGGACCCCAAACAAAGCAAGTGAAGCAAAAAAAATCAATTTTAGCACAAAAATCCTACAGAATGACATTTCATACCACACTATAATGCTCCTGCAGGGCTGGGTGTATTGGCTTGGCGCGGCTTGGACAGCTATGCAGGAGCATAGGAGACACACAGCTTTGGCAAATGATTCAGCCCCTCCTAGTGGGCAAAAATATGTACTTTTAAAAAACGTTTTTTAAACTTTTTATCTCATTCAATAAATGATATACAACAGAAATGTATCAAAAATACCAAATGAAACCATAACCGATGCCTGAGGATAAGTTATGCACAGTACAGTTGGTCAGACAGACACTCCTTTCACCCATGGCCGTAACTACCATTGACACAGAGGTCATGTCCTCTGTATTTTTTTCAGTAATGTAAAATGTATCTATGAGGAAAATCAATATATTATCAACAATAATACCACCCCAATTTATCCTCAAGGCAGTGATTAATGAGAACAAACTTAAACGTTTGACTGAAGTGTTTGAAGCATTCTAAATGTACAGTATTCAGTACAGCACGCAGTATTTGACCTCTGTATTTGAAAATGTCTAGTTACAGCCCTGCTTTCACCCCCTTTTGATATCAGAAATAAAAAAAACGCAACACCTGGGACTTTTCAACTGCCAGCCCATGATGGCTAGAGGGTATAGTACAATCTTTATTTCGCTTCTATAATGTATTGTAGTTCTGATGTACAATAGAGTTGGTAAAATGTGGTGTTGTGTTACTTTATTGAAGTTGCATTGTAGAAAAAAAACAACAACGGCCGCCATGTAATGTTCAGATGCTTTATTGCGTTTTGTTAGCAGACTCTGGATCAGCTGTTCACCACCAGGCTCCCAAGAGCTCAACACCCAAACTCTGATCTCAGGTCAGTTGAAGAGGCCAAATCAGACAAGCAGAGACTTTTAGTCTTCAGGCAGTGAGGAGAGGACAAAGCCCACGATGACGTATCAGAATCATGTCCCTAAATGTGGAGGAGAATAAAGAGAGAAAAAAAACAATGAGTCTTTAAAATCCACAATGCCATGGGAAGGGGAGTTCCTTTTTTATTCATAACTTTGCATTTTTTAATGTTTAATGTTTAATTTTTGAAAATGGAACACACACAGTCATTTAATCAAATGAGAAGGAACATTCGCAAAGGTCCTTCTCATATGCTCAAGAAGCTGTGTGTGTGTGTGTGCGCGTGCGTGTGTGTGTGTGTCTTTTTTTTCTTTTTTAGATAAAACGTGAAACCACATACTCACCCAGATGGACAGATTCTCTGGTCCATGGAACAGATCTTCTATTCTACCTCAAATAGAATTTCTGGACCAGCTTCCCTTTCAAGTCTGGAGGAATCAAATTCGGCAGCTGCCCTTCTAAATCCGGGTGAACTAACTTTGTCAGCTCCCCTTTTCAACTTAAATATGTATGGTGGATTAACGAGTTGGCCTGATGTCGCCATCTCCTGGGCTGAGATACAGTACATAGAGGGGTGGGGGATGGGGAGATGGAGAGATATGACAGTCATGTATCAAATCACTATAATATCATGTCACGATACCACATCAACAACATACATGGCTTACTTCTCTCTGAGAATAATAGTAATTAGAAAAAAGAAGAAAACAGGAGTTGTTGTGAGAAAGAGAGACATGCAGATGAAAGAGAGAAATGACGAAGAGAGGAAGAGGTAGAGCAAAGGGAGACAAAAAGCAAAAGCAAAGGAGGTGCGATAGAGAGACAGGTAGTAGAGAAACACAGCGAAAACAAGGAGGGGAGACATCGATAAAGACCAGAATAAGTCATCAGTTTGCACAGATGTTGCGTGTGTGTATGTGTGTTTAAAGTATATGAGAGTGAACATACCAGAGAGGCAAAAGAGGCAGAGGGCGATGACCATGTACATCTTCATGATGCTTCAGAAGGGACAGAGTGGTTGGCTCAGCACTGTGGAATCCTGTGTTATGAGATTGTCTGACCTGCTGACCTTAAATACAGTTTATCGCTATTGAGTAATTTGTACTGTACATGGGTCCTGCCTCTTTCACACAACTGTGTGTGTGTGTGTGTGTGTGTGTGTGTGTGTGTGTGTGTTGCATTGGTGTGTGGTGCATTTGTGGTTGTGAGGACATTTTGGTTGGTTGTCACAGCCATCAAATATGTTGTATTGCTGTTGATGAGAAAACTGAAAGGGCAAAAACATTTTTTACTGACAGGTTAGGGTTAGGGATTGTTTTGGTCAGGGCACAGTTAAGCATTTACTAGTTTTGCATGCTAGTAAAAAAAAAATACTAATTTAAAAAATGCATCAGAGTTAATGGAAGGTCTTCAGAAAGATAGTAATACAAATGTGTTCACATGAAGTATGGCATATTTTGTAAAGGAATCTTAGAAATTACATTTGCAACACAATTAAGTTTTATTCAGGGGACCTACAGAAGGTGCGGTCTGTTTTAATAGTAGCTGCCTTCAATATAGGCCTAACGTGCAGGGGGAAATCCTGGTTTGTGTTCATAGTAGCCTATGGCCCTCGGAGGACTTTGACGGCCCCCGGAGGACTTTTACGGCCCTCTGAGTAATTCGAAGTGGTCCCTCAAATGAAAAAGGTTCCCCACCCCTGTCCTAAACAAATGGTTCTCAAAGGAGGGCTTCGAAAATGTTTCAATGACAATAGTGTATATACCCCCCAAACCAAAATGAAATGAGATGAGAAGTGTAAGCTGAGAAATGTGTCTGAGTAAAAACACCCATAGTCGCAATTTTCTCCTCCATCTAATTACCTGTAGCTGCAAAACTGTTACCTAGTTCAGGCTTTCCCCCAGCGCTTTCTTATCAAGGCGGCCGCCTTGACTAAACCCCACCCCCGCCTTGGCTACGTTCCCTAAAAAATAAAAAAATAAAAAAAAATGCGTCCGAGGGCAAAAAAAAAAAAAAAAACTTGTAAAAAAAAAAAGTTGTAATGCATGTTCAAGCGCAGGCACTAGGACAACATCGGTTGGACTAAATTGTGACACCTAGTGGTCGGATTTATTACTACGCCATGTGTGTCCATCCTCGAGGCCATATTTTGAAACAATTTTAATTTTCAATTCAATGGTTCAGCGAGAGATTCCAGACGTTGCCATATCGTCGGTGGAATAACTGAGAAGGTAAGTTGTAATTGCAGCTGCTCATCTAAACGCTGTATTTACACTGTTATTGTGAATTTTAATTATATTATATATATATAATTAAATAGGCAAATAAATCAAGGTTGTAGGCTGTCTTCGGTTTGGGACCGTTCGTTATTTATGTAGGTCCACCCAGTGACAGTATTTTACCCATCCTGAAGAGAAGGCCAACATTGTACACCGAAGGCGAAGGAAGACAGGGAATGTAGGCCTAACGCAACTGATTTCGTTGTGGATGGAAGAGGTAGCCATTATAGATTAGCCAATTTAGTCGGCATGTTATGAGGAAGGGCCATGCATTTTCCTCCTCAACGAAAGGTGTGGTTAGACTAATCTAAAACATGTGGCCTATATACGATGTCAAAGACATGCATTATCCGCCAAATTCCTCTGATGGGCCATGAATTAATTAATGAAAAACTATCAGTCCCCGTGATGGCATGAATGACGATATTCGCCGCTTCCTTTCTTGCATGCAGTCAATGGCGGGGAAACAACCCAAAATATCGGGCTTCTTTCAGCCGAGGAGTCGCTCGACTTCACCGAGGCCTACACTAGCCTATCTGACAGTGCTGTGTCACCACCTCAGCCCCAGCCCCAGCCCCAGCCCCAAACATCCAAGCACCGGGCTAGTGGGTGGAACCCGGAGTGGGCTGTGGACAGCAAATATTCCGGTTGGCTATACCACACTGAACATGGTAGGCTACTGGTATTGATTTCGTTCGATAGAAAGTAGGTTATTTGACGTAAAAGTTAAACAATGGAGTTAAAAATATTGTGTTCTGCAGGGATGTTTTGCAGATTGTGCCGGGCAAATCGGCAGCGAGCTACACGGGGTGCATCGGAGCGCTCGTTTATAGAGGTGCCCTGCACCAATTACAGGAGGGACGCGCTGGACCAGCATATGAGCACCGCGAGTCACTCCTCATCCGTAAACAACCTGCACTGCACTTTTTGTTACATTTTTCTTTTCAGCTTCTGTAAATAGTTTTGATATGGCAGGTCAATAAATACATATTTTCCAGTTCTACACAGCTTTGTTATTATTCAACCCCCCCCAAACCCCCGAAACAGTATTCGTGCCGTGCGTGACATCAAACCCCGCCAACACCTCCCCCCGCGTGACATCGCGAGTGGCGCCGCCCCCCCAGGGACAGACTCGAAGCCTCACCACCTTGACTAACCAATTTTCTGGGGGAAACACTGTAGTTGAACAGAATCCAAAAACCAAAAGTGCCTTGTTAAAATGCATTCTTTTTAGCTATGTTGAGGGCTGGGTTTCAACCAAAAGTCTGTGCTTGTAATTGGGCTCTTTGAGTAACACTGATGTGAAATCCTCAAAAAGCACACATTGTTTGACAAACTTTACAAAGCCTTTATTTATTACAAACACCAGCGTAAATAACGAACTCAAGAAACGGAGCAAGTGTGTGAACATTGGATCATTGTGCATAGGTAAGACAATTGACATATCCCACGACTTAGCCCACCACGGCTTCTGAACTACCCAGATAGCAAAATGTTTTTGGCAGAGTTTTGGGCCAAATCGTGTCTTGGCCTTTTGGCTGGCTTCGGTTTGAGTCCCCGGGCCAAAAGTGGCCCAAATTTGGCATGCCAAAACCAACCAAACCCAGCCATAAATTGACCAAAGTTCACCCAAAACCTATTTGGGATTTCCACGTACAGCCTTAAAGGCCCCAAAAGGAATTCCAGACCCCACCCTTCAGCCAAAATGCAGCCATAAAGTACCCATAACTGTCCCAGAACTGCCATAAATGAGCCTAAATACTGCCATAATGTACCCATAATTCAGCCATAATGTACCCATAACTCTCCCAGAACAGCCATAAATGACCCTAAATACTGCCATAATGTACCCATAATTGATCCCAAATGTAGCCATAATGGGGCCAAATGTCACTTAGGCCCTATTTGTCTTATAAGTTTCCCTGTATACTTAAAATGTAAGTACCGGTATACAGAGAAACTTATAAGACAAATAAGTGACATTTGGCCCCATTATGGCTACATTTGGGATCACTAAATATTCCTGTTTTATTGTTGAAAATCGCACATTTAATAAATGCGTGATTTTCAACAATGAAACTGGAATATTTATGCATCTAGAAAAAAAACCAAGACAATTAAATACATTTCATTATACTTTATTGCCTCCAAATGCTGTGACTGGTTAGGGTGGGCAAGTGGCTGGATTTGATGGATGGGTATAGCTGCACGGCAGGTGGTGGAGGACTGGGTGACTTGATGGGTGCTTGGATGTCTGGGTACAGGCCTCTTGTTTTCATCTTGGTCCCCTGGCCAGTAAAAGCAGGTACTCTATTGCCACATAGAGGTAGGTAGATCAGATCAGATTCGCGACATCTAGGAAAGAATAAAAAGATAAACCAAATTGAATTACTACATGCAAAAGTAACTTTGAAAACAGTGGCATTACATTTTTTTTCTTATTTTATTTAACCTTTATTTAACCAGGAAAATAAACCTGTTGAGATTAAAAATCTCTTTTAACAAGGGTGTCCTGGCCAAGTGGCGGCACAAATGCACTTGATTAATAGAGTAATAGACGGGAGAGGGGGGAGGGGTGTTTGGTGTTTGGTACCTGTTTTTGAGATCTGATTTGATTGACCCCTCCCACAGGTGACTGCAGTGTCCGTTCGCAGCACAGCATCTGAAAAGAGAATGTAGATGTTATTTCATATTTTATACATTTTAAATGACATGAGTAGTAGGCTACAGTAGATCGTACAACCATCTACGGAATTGTCAAAAGTAAAAGGGAGAAAAAGAATAGGAAAAAAAACAATACTCAATCAAACAAAACCCTGCCAAAACATATAACTTGCACTTGAGTATATAGTAGCCCACTGATTCTAAGATCAGAGTACTGGTCAAATTGGAGGTTTTTTTAACCTAGCTTTTAGGTTTTTCAATAACAACAAAGCAGTAGGCTATCTATCTCATTGGGTGTGCCTACAGTAGAATAACTGGTGAAACAGACTAGTCACTATGTTATATCATGTGCCATTGTTAAAGCTTTCTGCCAATTAGTAATGCTCCCACTACCCTGGACTTGTCAGTAGGCATATCTGAGGTGTTTTTTCCCCCTTATTCAGTCTTTTCCGAGATCCTGGTCTGGGGGCAGGCGTTTGTTTACATTTCACCAGGAATTCACTTCTACTTTTACCTTTGACACCTCTAGTAAGCTACTCTCTGTGTTGAGGTATTACAAATGTTAGAGCAAGATTACATAGGCCTACGTGGGCCACATTTCTGTATACGGTTTACCCCCTGTTGTTGATAGCTGAACAATACACACTGCCTTAACAACTGATCATGTTAAATAGCCAGCGCTTAAACACAAACCGACCATTGCATTACCCAATACAGACGTATACTTAAAAGCAGTTACATTAAAAGCAAGGACTTTCACAACGAACGAAGATTAGACCAGAGAGGGAGGTTAATAAATTGTGGAACCAACCTGTAGTATGCCTGTCAAAAAACAAGTGCCTCCACCGGGTGACTGCCTTCAGCAGCAGCACATCTGAAAAGACAATGTAGAAAAAAGCAGATTCACTCGATTGCTTCAGTAGTAGGCTAGAATTACAGTGAGTCCAACACTTTCCGTGACAGACAGATATTGCTAGATAGTGCTCTGCTTTGTGCCAATAGGTAGAAGATGCTCCATGCCTGAGTTAGCTAGCTCCCGGCTTTTGCTAGCTGTCGTTGGGCAGTTAGCTGGGATTGCTAGTGTTGTTGTTCTTTGATTGAAATTCCCTTGGCATTGATATCTGAAAGTGAATTTCAACCACAGAACAACACTTAATCAACCGTTACTGAGGGTAGCAACTAAGATTAAATGTCACAGTTGTGTGTCACAGACGTTTGTGTTTTAGCTCCTGTTAAAAGGGTATCGAAGTTTCAGCGCATAACACGGAAACCGACGGTCACAGACCTATGAAATCAACATGAAAACCGATAACACAAAATGCCTCATCTCTTAAGTCATCGGCGGTTGTATTTAATATAAAAAGGTGTCAACTGCACTTACCTGCATAAACTGAAGTCTGACACACACTGGCGCTGGGGAAACGGAAGTGAGGCAAGCACGAGTTTCTCTTGACAGTTGATTTTGGCAGTCTTTTGGATTACCGTAAGCGCACCACCAATGTAGAACGTTGCTGTCCCGCTCTCCACCCGAGGTTCAGATTAACCTGACACATGCCATAACCTGGCCATAACTCATTCATTCACAGTCCGCGCGTTTTAATGTGTTGTGGGAAGCCATAAACAACCCATATTTTAGCCAAATCTTTGTTTTTTTTGCTTTCCAGAGGAACGCCCCAATTCACTGGCGCCCAGGTCAACCATAACCATGCCAAAATTTTGCCAAAAGCTTATGGCTTGCCAAAAGGAAGCCATAAATTGCAGATATCTGCCAAAACAAAGCCAAAATATCTGCTATCTGGGAAGTAGTTGGATCTGGTAGCCGCAATAACTAACGCCAATGTAAATAATAAGTTACTTTTTAACACTAACTTTTTCAAATTACATTACATTACATTACATTATATGTGACTAAGCTGACGCTTTCATTTTATTCAAAGCGACCTACAGTTATTATTTGCCAGGATATTGGTTACTGTTTCGTCAACTGTCAGAAAACCAGAACAACCAAAACAGTTAACACATCCAAAACATCATTCATATTCACAACAATCCAAACAACCAGTATTCAGCCGGACCAACAGGGGGCAGACCATCAGCAGGCAGCACCTCAACTGACTTCCTGTCTGATCAGTGCCACTTCCTGTAAGACGGCCATCTTTAAAGGCAGTTCACCACATGCTGCAGGAGAAGAAAGAAGCAAATGTTTGTTTGAAGCAAAAGCTTTTGATAAGACAGACAAAACCTACTAAAATAATCCCTCAGTTAACCGGTCAAACGCAACTGGTAAGAGATGTCCCTTTCAAATACTTACCTGGTGTCTGATTGTGGAAAAGGAGAACTTTGATCCTTCACAGGTGCATGTGAAATGTTTGTTCTCAGTTGGCAACCGACTTAGTTTAATTGTTAATCACTAGCTAAATGTTCAATTGTTTGCTAGTTTAATACTTGCTTGAAAAGCTAAAACCTCTTTTGTTTAATGCTTTTATTAGCTGCTTAATGCTTTGATCGGTTGCCCAATCGACTAATTGTTTGGAGTGTCAAACTTGGTGCTTTTATTGACTTTGGCTTTTGTTACTTGACTTGAGTTCCTTATTGATATTCTCATTTTCTTCTTGCTTTAGTTATGCAAGTAGCATTTGTTTGTTCTGATGCTAAACATAAAACATAAACTTAAAGGTTGTTTGTGACTAGCTTAATGCTAATGTACTTCTAATTTGGTTTGCCTTAAAGGCAATACATGTAATGACTTAGTAGCTAGTTATTTTGTAAATACTTTATTTTGTATTTAAACTTTAATGTGGTTATTTATGTTTGAAAGTAACACAATATATCTTCTGTTCTATATGTTCAAGGTTTTCAACCTGACCGACCACTTCAACCCCTTCAACAACAAAAATCAACAAATGAACTTTAATAAAATACAAAAAGGGGAATCATCTTGTCCGAGTTGTTCCTTGCGTGACCTGGCTCTTTCAAGTTCGAGCACAACTGAGGGAAAACCAAGTCAAAACACACCAGAACTTGACAGTTACAGTGCCTTGAGCAATGTGGGGTTAGGTGCCTTGCTCAAGGGCACTTCAGCCATGGATGGAGATGTAGGGAGAGGTCAGGGGGATTTGAACCTGCAACCCCCAGATTGAAAGACCAACTCTCTAACCACTAGGCCACAGCTGCCCCAAATACTCATGTGATACCTAAAGAACAGGCAAAAAGACCTGAGGAAATAGCAGAGGCTATACTAGGGAAAGGGAAGTCAATTCATCTTGTTGTCATGATGACTCTAGGTAAATTGCACAGAACAAGAAGCCCATTTGGCAATTGTGTAATTTTGAACCATGCGTGTGACCATCTTCACTGTCAAGAAATAGGGCTTGACACTGGCACCTGCCAACCAGCCAAATGCTGGTAAAACTTGGCTGTGGCTAGTAATCATTCCAGTTAGTTTACCCATGGACATGGCGCACAGTAGTAGTATTTTGTTGTTTTTGCATCATGCACTTGTCTGATTTACTTTTATGTAAGACACTAGTATGTTAGAGGGTGCACTTTTCTTCTTCCTGTAGCATTTCTTCTTAGCTTAAAATATAGGCTATCATGGTAAAAAAAAGAGACATCTGTGCCCAAAAGTGTGGCTAGAAAGGTTGAAAGGCTAGTGACTCTGTAAAGCCACTAGCCACACAGGCCGGTGAGCAAAAATGTTAATGCCAAGCCCTGTCAACAAGGGATTTTTGAGTGTGCAGTGGCTCTATGAGCTAAGATGCCACAGTATTATGCTGGCAACCCGGGTTCAGTTCCAATCCAAGGTCCTTTGCCGATCCTTCCCCCCTATCTCTCCCCACTCATTGCAAGTACATGTCGCTGCGACCTGTAGCCAGTTGGACCTAGGTCTAAGGGGGTGGAGCTACCACTGGTCCAAGTTGGCCACTATTGATTGCGTCACACAGGAAGGGGGTGGAGCTACCACTGGTCCAAGTTGGCGTGCTTACAACTTCAGGCAGTGTGCTGTTTGTGCTTGGTGCAGACTTGACGAGATACATACAACATGTAAACATCTGCTTGTGCGACTTTTGGCAGATAGTTGTTCATAGAATAAGCTTATATGTTCATACACTTGATTAACCGGCATTTAAACGGAAAGGCGACCGTACCAAATAAATAACCTGGTGAATTTGAACATCTAATAACTACACGTTAGCTAGCTAGCTAGCAGCGAACGTTAGCGTGTTAGCTGGACAACTAACCACTACCTCCAAGTCAGACATGAGTCTCCCATCTTACATAAAATGTAAATTTAAGTTGAAAGGGGGGTATTGTTGAATATATGATTTGACATATAAACCATTTGAAACAGTACAGCTTGCTAGCAATGCTACCTACCGAATCTCAATAAGCGTTGCTAGCTAGCTAGCGCGCTACATTACCTGGACAAAATCAGCCCATTTCTGATGTTGCATTGCTACTAGATCTCAAGACTCTACTTGTAGATTAATCTACATTTTGTATTTCAATTGTAAGGAGATTAAAAACGGACAACAGATCTCTAATAACTAAACATCTGTGTCATAACAACATTGCAATCGTTTATGCTAGCTTTCGCTAGCTAGCACTACCACTAGTGTGTGAGCTTGCTAAAGCAAGTTACCAGTTTTAAAACAACTAGGATCTAATTACAGTTGGAAGTTAGTAATTCGGTTATTAACAATATGAATGCCCTCTCCAGTGTATAATCAATAGTATTAAGACAGTGCTAAAGTCTGTTACAATAACAATACATCAAAATGCTATGGTGCAACAACCTGCTTTATCACAAAAAACCTTTAAACTCATTAAAACCTAAATTTCCTAAAAAAACGGATGCCCTGTGCAAGGTATACAAATCATCCCGATTACATAACTAACTCTGCAAATACAGTTGAAAATAGATCAGCATCTTAAAATCCCACTTTCTTAGACAAATTATCCACAGCGTCGATAGAAAACAATTGAACTGCGCGGCTTTCTGCCCCTCGCATGCGCAGTTGTTACCTTTTGTTACCGTGTGACGTTGCCTGGAAATCTATCTATATGACCTTATCAAAATGGCCGACATGGACCTGGGGGAAGCAAGTGACCTTATCAATATGGACGTACACTTGGACGGTCCAACTGGCTACAAGCCGCAGCGACATGCTTCTCACTCATTGCCTGCCTGTGATCCGTAAGCTCTCTGCCCTCTCCGTTGCCCCTCACCTCCTGTCCCTTCTATACTCAAGCATCATCCAGCCCATTCTACTGTACTGCTCACCCTGCTTCTACAACATGCTCTCCACCAGCAGCAGAAACAAACGCACAAAAATCACATACATCGCATCCAAAATCACTCATCACCCCACTCACAACCTAACTGATCTCCCGAAAAAACGGGAACTCCAGCCACTTTGTCGGACACCAGTCAACCAATAGCCAACCTAGGGAGGCGGGTCAGCCATGACATTTGGGAAACGTAAATTGGTATGGTCTTGGTCAGACCAGGTCTCGAAGAGATTTTAAAGTCGATGATAATCAGGCTAACACTCATCCACAGTTCACATTGCTCCCATCTGGCTGTAGGTACAGGTCAATCAGATGGCGATAAGCACGCTTCAACAAAAGCTTTGTTCCATATGCCATCACTGCACTAAACAACCTCTCATATTGTGACCCTGCATTGGACCCTCCTGGAGTGTATAGAAGTGTCTGAGTATACATGTATCATGTCTAGTATGTCAATGTTCAATGGTGTTCAATGTCTTGATGTCTGTTATGTATAGTATGCCTGATCAAGGTGTCAAGTCTGTTATGGTGGTGAGAACGAATTTCCCCTTGGGGACAATAAAAGGTCTATCTAAGCAGTTGTGGGCATTCATCAGTAAGCGGTTAGGGCGTCAGACTTGTAGCCCAAAGGTTGCCGGTTCGACTCCTGACCCACCACGTTGGTGGGGGGAGTAATTAACCAGTGCTCTCCCCCATTCTCCTCCATGACTGAGGTACCCTGAGCATGGTACCGTCCAGCCGCACTGGCCCCTGGGGGAGCCATTGAGGGCTGCCCCCTTGCTCGGGTGAGGCATAAATGCAATTTCGTTGTGTGCAGTGTTCACTTGTGTGCTGTGGAGTGCTGTGTCACAATGACAATGGGAGTTGGAGTTTCCCAGGTGGGCTTTCACAGCTTTCACTTTCACATATCTTCGCTGTCTCTCTTACTCACCCTCTGGGATAAAGAATTGGACATTTTCAATCGAGACCAGTCCATCCTCCGCTGTAGCAAAGAACACATATGAATTGTTTAACAAATGCACTGACCTCTACAACGCCTTATTAATAAGCACTGAATAAACACGAATTCAAAGAGGTTACATTTTACACACATTATTCCAAATACTCCTCTGACACCTCACAACAGGCAACATGAGTTGAAGACATAGCAAAAGAGAAGAGCAAGCATAATCATTTCATCTTGAGGCAAATTGCACAAAACAAGAAGTACACGATGCAATTGTGTAATTTAGCTCAGATGAGTGTCTTCACTCTGAACATTTTTATCTCCATATTTAGTCTGACAGTATGTCCTAGAACACATTAGCTCTCTGTCTGATCGACACCTTTGGAGGTTGGACTTTCTGAGCATTGGCAACTTCAACATCTGGCTCTCCATCAAAATGAAGCTAAACAACTCCGCGACATGCACATACACAACACACACACACACACACACACACACACACACGCACGCACGCACACACACACATACACAACACACACACACACACACACGCACGCGCGCATATGTGACGGAGATGTTCCTGCAAAGTTCGTCTTCTTCGAGGCGCAAACTTGCCACCTCGTCAACTACATCCGTTCGGCAATGGGAGTCACAGTACGAGCGCGCTGAGCTAAAGAGCTGGACCGGTAGCCCAACGCTACCGCACTGAATTGAGGCTTCGGGAGGGATCCACGCCACACTCTGCTAGTTGGCCTCCATTACACATACATACATGCATACACATGGACACACACACACACAGACACACAGGCACGCACGCACCAACATGATCTCCAAAAATTCTGTGCTCCTGGACACGGATGTTAAGGACACAAAATCCGTGTCCAGGAGCACGGATTTTGCCAAAATTCTGTGCTCCTGGACACGGAATTATTTTCCGTGATGGACACACAGAAGTGCTCTCTCTATACTCCCACAGCTCTGTTTCCACAGTCTTGTGTTTTCTCAGGATTTTTCTAATTTAAAATATTTTTTCTCCAAAAAACATTTCTTACTGACAGGTTAGGGTTAGGGATTGTTTTGGTCTGGGCACAGCTAGTTTTCTTTCATTCATTCATTATATGAATTTGATAGCCTAGCAACCAACTGGAAAAGGTATTTCTCAAAAATATGTCTTTAATGACAGGTTAAGGTTAGGGAATGTTTTGGTCAGGGCACAACTTAAATAACTATAGCATTATTTTGTTTAGGATTAGCATTTGGTATGTATTTTCTAATGATAGAGTTAACACAGTGTTGTGGTAATAGCCTTTAGAAAGCACTTCCGTGTGCCCATCACGGAAAACAATTCCGTGTCCTGGAGCACGGAAAACAATTCCGTGTCCAGGAGCACAGAATTTTGGCAAAATCCGTGCTCCTGGACACGGATTTCGTGTCTTTAACATCCGTGTCCAGGAGCACAGAATTTTTGGAGATCAGGCTGGACACGCACACGCAAACGCGTACACAGACACACACACACAGACACAGACACAGACACACACACACACACAGACACACACACACCTCAACATCCAGTTAACAGCGAGCAGATTTGACCAGAGGCACTGACCCCATAGGGAAGCCTATGTCCTCATTGGAAGATGAGGCTGACTATGATCATGTCTGAATGTGCGCACCTTGTGTCTATGGGTCCAGATTTGTGTGTGTGTGTGTGTGCGTGTGTGTGTGTGTGTGTGTGTGTGTGTGTGTGTGTGTGTGTGTGTGTGTGTGCGTGCGCGCACGTGTGCGTGTGAGCGTGCGTGCATGTGTGCGTATGGTTAGATCAGGCCTTTTTTTGCTCTGTTTCATCAAACCTACATTTGTCTTTTAACAGATGCTATCTCTCTGTCTATCTCTCTCACCTGTGCTGTTGCTGCTGCTGCTGTGTGTGTGTCGTGTGTGTGTGTGTGTGTGTGTGTGTGTGTGTGTGTGTGTGTGTGTGTGTGTGTGTGTGTGTGTGTGTGCGCGCGCGTGTGTGTGTGCGCGTGTGTGTGTGCGTGTGTGTATGTGTGAAGGGGGGTTGGGGTTTGCATGCATGCATTAATGTCTATTCTACCTTATTTAAAAAATGAATACAAAATCAATTGATCAAGTCATACAGATAATCATCTTAGTTCTTTCTACAGGGTTGGTCTGTGACCAAGCACACAAACAAACACACAAACACACATACATACATACACTTGCTCAGAGGTTGCATTGAGCTCTGTGACTATGCATTTCACCGTTTGCAAGCATGTCACGAGGAGCAAATGTCCCTGGTTGCAACAGTGTTTCTCAACATTTTTCAAGTCACGGCACCCTCGCTTTCTTGTCACGCAACCCCAAGACAGGAATGAAAACTTTCAAGGCACCCTACATTTTTTCTTGTTGTTCTTCTTCTTGTTTAGATTATAGATTATATTTAGATTATATTTAGTGTGTTTGTGCGTGCGTGCATGTGTGTCTTGTGTTTGTGTGTGAGCATGGCAACCCGACCGAAGCCCGACGGGCCTGGTCGGAACCCGACAGGCCGGGCTGGACTTGAAAAAACAAAAAAAATCTTGTCAGGCTCGAGGCAAACAGACATATAAATAGCGAAAATTAGAGGACACATTTCAGTTCATGCAAACATCAGTTTGTGTGATCAAAATAAGTAGCCTAATTGAATATATATAAATTAAAATGTTGGTAGGCTATTCCGTGCGAGAGATTATTGGCTGTTGTAAACAGAGTGCCCAACCTTTGGACTACCTTTAGTCTAACCCAGGGGTGGGGAACCTATGTCTCGAGCCGGCCTTTGAGGTAATTTTATCTGGCCCTCGATGTAATTTCAATGCTATTCACATGAAATAGGACATATTTTGTAAAGGAATCTTAGAACTTACATTTACATTTAATTACAATTATTTTATATTCAGGGGACATAGAGAAGGTGGGGTCTGTTTTTAACCCTTTCATGCACGGTGTCCACATACGTGGACAGTAATTCTAACCCCACTTTAGATAGGTAAATAGTGGTTATTTTTTTCCAAATTGTATATGGGAAGTACCATGAGGTTCATTACAATACTTTAACAGCAGTTATAACTTTTTGCACTAAATATTAAGTGTTTGATGACATCATCAATCTAAGAAATCCACCGATGTGAATTATGACCATAACAAGCATGTTTATATCTGAAAATCAACCACACCAAAGGGCAATTTCAGGTTTTAAAAAATATTATGATGTTTAGTACAGTTCACTTGAGAAGTCTATGTTGTTAAAATCCAAATTTACAATAAAGGTAGGTTTTTATACAATATAAAGCTACTGTCCACGTATGTGGACGTTGCGCATCAAGGGAGTCTAATGATAAACATATTATTTATGATTACCGTGAGAATATTCTGCTCATTTTGGGCAAATACTTAATGTTATGAGCATTTATAATGATTATAGTGTGAAAATAAATTATTTTTAACATATTTAACACATTTTAACACTTTTAATTTAATAAATTCAAGAAAAACTACCTAAAATTAGTGTTTCACGCACGTGTCTATAGGCATATTTCGGGTTTCTTTCACCACAAAATGACACAAATGATGTAGGAATGAGCTAGAATACATGCTGAATCAAATACAGATCTGTCTTCATCAGAATTGAAGTTTTTTTCCACATGCAACAAGGTTTCCCCACAAATCTTGCCATAGCTGTGTATGTAAATATTGCTAAATTGACAGTTTTTTTTCTCTTTTTTCATCTTTGTTCGTTAAATACTGTAATATATAATGTGTAAGTGTCATATAATGTTGTAATATTACATATAGTAACATGGAAAGTAAGTAAAATAACTTGCATTTATAATAGGAGGTCTATTTAACACTATTTTTTCACAGAAAATACTTGAACATGCTGATGAATGACTACAAAACGCATGTGTCTGGAGGCAAATTTCATATTACCTTTCATATAGGGACAACATAAATGATGTAGGATTGAGCTAGAATCCATGCTGAATCAAATACAGATGTGTCTTCATCAGAATTTAAGGTTTTTTCCACATACAACAAGGTTTCCCCACAAATCTTGCCATAGCTGTGTATGTAAATATTGCTAAATTGACAGTTTTTTTCTCTTTGTTTCATCTTTGTTCCTTAAATAGTGTAATGTATAATGCATAAGTGTCATATAATGTTGTAATATGACACAAGGTAACATGGAAAGTAAGTAAATTAACTTACATTTATAATAGGGGGTCTATTTAACACTATTTTTTACAGAAAATACTTGAAAATGCTGATGAATGACTACAGAACGCATGTGTCTGGAGGCAAATTTCATATTACCTTTCATATAGGGACAACATAAATGATGTAGGATTGAGCTAGAATCCATGCTGAATCAAATACAGATGTGTCTTCATCAGAATTTAAGGTTTTTTTCCACATGCAACAAGGTTTCCCCACAAATCTTGCCATAGCTGTGTATGTAAATATTGCTAAATTGACAGGTTTTTTTCCTCTTTGTTTCATCTTTGTTCCTTTAATAGTGTAATGTATAATGCATAAGTGTCATATAATGTTGTAATATGACACAAGGTAACATGGAAAGTAAGTAAATTAACTTACATTTATAATAGGGGGTCTATTTAACACTATTTTTTTTACAGAAAATACTTGAAAATGCTGATGAATGACTACAGAACGCATGTGTCTGGAGGCAAATTTCACATTACCTTTTATACAGGGACAACATAAATGATGTAAGATTGAGCTAGAGTACATGCTGAATCAAACTGAGCTTTTTGTTCACCAGCATTGGCTGTCTTCTTGCATGCAATAAGAATTTCCCACATATTTTTCTATGACCGCCTATATAAACAATGCTATTTTTATATATATGTTTTTGTTGTTGGTTAATTACAGTGATATATGGTGTTAAAGTGTTATATTGTGTTGTTATATAGCATAAAACACCATAAAAATGAATAAAACAGCTTAATTTGAACTTGAAATACAGTATAGGCCTATATAACTTTTCACTCCTTTGATGCGCAGTGTCCACATATGTGGACAGTAAAATAACTTCCACATCAAAAGAGATTTTTGAAAAATTCCAAAAGATTCTTCATATTAGCTCCATTATGAGTGAGAAAATCAATATATAAAAAATCTTGCACATTTTTTTCATGGTGTCTGCATGAAAGGGTTAAGGTGACTGCCTTCAATATAGGCCTAAAGTGCAGGGGGAAATCCTGGTTTGTGTTGTTCATAGTTCAGCCCTTGGAGGACTTGTACGGTCCTTGGAGGAATTAGAAGTGGAACGTCGAATGAAAAAGGTTCCCCACCCCTGGTCTAACCAAAAGAAATAAGGTGTGCCGTCACTAACGGCAATAGTGTGTGGTGTGTATGTGTTTTCTAGTATGTGTGTAATTACATTTCTGCTCTGAATGGCCTCATCCTAACGTCTTTGCCTGTCCTGGCTATTTATCACGTAATTTATTGAGTATGGAGCCCAGAAAAATAATCTTGCATACGCACATGGTTCTGTTGTTATGCCACTGGTCTCTGGCTTCTGTCGGGCTCGGACACAAATATTTTAATTAGTGTCGGGCCCAGGTCGAATTCAAGAACTTTTCTGTCGGTTCAGGGTCGGGCTCGGACAGAAAAAAACGGCCTGAGCCACGTCTGACACACACACACACACACACACACACACACACACACACACACACACACACACACACACACACACACACACACACACACACACACACACACAATGTGAAAGAGGCAGGACCAGTAAGATTGCTCAATAACAATCAGGTGTAGGCTATTTAAGGTCCGCTGTCAGACAAACTCTCAACACGTTTCCATGATATTGAGCCGACCTCTCTATCCCTTCTTGAAGCATCATGAACAAGATTAACTTGGTCGTCGTTCTCTGCATAATGTGCCTCTCTGGTATGTTTGCTCTCTCTCATATACCTAACACAGACACACAGACACACACACACAGACACAGACACACAGAAACACACACACAGACACACACACACACACACACACACACACACACACACACACACACACACACGACTCTCTCACTCTTCTTTCCGCTCTTCATCTTTGACTTAATTTTCAGTGTTAATTCAACATTATTCAGAGCACATACTGTATGGTCCCACTAGATTTAGTGTTATAATTAAACTCTTCGAGTGTTGAATTAACACAGTGAAGACATATATTCATTAAAGGAACAGTCCACCCTTTTTTGATTTTCACATATTTGCAGTATTTCCAAGCATTATTCATGAATGTGCATATCATTTTCTTCTCAGTTTTTTCAGTACTTAGATTTATTGGATCAGAATTATTAGCATAGCTTAGCATAATCACTGGAAGTGAAAGGAGGCATTAGCATCAAGCCACAAATGATCACAGGACAGGATTAAATAGCTGTTTTGCACTCTGGTGAATTTTACATTAATTTTAAAGTACTTTATAAGTACATTTGATAATGTTTTGTTTGCCCCCATAGACTTGCATTGCTACGCTTAATTTGGCTATACTATTAATAGGCAATGGAAACACATAGACGAAAATTATACGCACATTCATGAATAATGCTGGGAAATACTAGCCTGGGAACTCCCATACTGCCTTTAGTTCTACACAATCGTTTCGATCTGAAAGACAGTATGGCGAGGATGACTCATAACGTACAAGATCATGGGATCTGTGTCATAATGGCCAAGCATTCCGACCTTAACAGTTTCTCTGCCCAATCAGAGAGCAGGGCAGTGTGTCATAATGGCCAAGTATTCCGGCCCCATACGGAATTTACAATAGGCAACTCCCCAGACCTAATCTCACTTGTGATTAGGTCTGGTGTTAACCAGGCAAGGGAAATACTGCAAATATGTGAAAATCAAAAAAGGGTGGACTGTTCCTTTAACATAGTGTGAAATACAACTCTAGTGTTACTGTAACAAAATAGAGTTGAATTTGACACTAAAACGAGTCGGGCCATATATACTCAGAACAGTGTTGAATTAGCACAGCAAATTTACCATGCACCCATCTTGCTCTCTTTCTTTACTGCTTATACCACTCCACCCCTTGTCTATCACTCTTATTTTGTTAGTTCACTCTCTGAAATTTGAATTAGGAGAACGGACTTCTCGTGATCGTGCCGCTCTCGCAGGAGAGTGGCTGTCCACGCGGTGGACTGATCATCAAAGTGCTTCACGCGGTCCGCAGGGACCACTGCACTCAAGAAGCTGAGATGAATTACGTGGCGTTTTGAGCAAGATCGCTGGCCGTGGTGCTGAAGGACTGCCACGGCCGAAAAATGTCTATGCAGCAAACATTCTCGAGCTCGGGAGTACGGGGCGACACTGAGAGCTCGGACAGTATCTACGCCCCCGCAGATATGTGTGAACTCTGAGGGGACACCCCCCGGCAGATGCTGGTTGGAGAGCAATGGAGCGAGGTGAACTGGAATGAAGCCAGGGCAAGACACCCGACGAATCGATCGAACAGCGGCGGAAGGGAGGCGAAAGGGGAGGTGGTGGGTGCGAGCGAGAAAGAACATTTCTGACCGGAGACAGGTGAGCAAGGGGGCAGGATTTGGCTGGTTAGCTTCGCCGATTAGCAAGTCGACATTTTCGCACTTCCGGCATTCACTTCGGTTTTACAGGTCTGTGGTTGGGCACCTCCAGGCATCCAATGCCAATGAGTAAACTGGCGGCGGAAATAACTCAATTTCGGAAGCTGAAAAACGTTCAATTTTGGCTGAATTCACTAGCATTGAAATGACTGGAGGCGGGACTTCTACACTCTCTCCAGTTCTTATACTACCTCCATGCAGGTGAGCAGAGAGAATAGCTGTATAGTTAATAAAGGGGCGTTCCAAATTCCAGTGCGCTGAAATTCCACCAAATGACGGCAGACCGGAGAATGAGATGCAGCTGGTTAAACAGGTGTGCCTATCTTTACGCGCTGAATTCAGGCGAATAGCAGTTGAGTGGAGAATAGAATAGTGTTAAATTAGGCATGCCAAATTTCATTACACTTCTCTCGAACTTAACAAAACGTGCATACATGGGTTGGTCTGATTCTACCTGAATGCGCACGCAGCCAGGGATCCCAAAATGCTAAGTGGCTAGGTGTTTAACATTGGAAGTTGCGTGGTGCGTGGTTAACCCTGTTTTCTAGACGGCTGGATGTTGTAGCGGTTTCTGTGGTTTCTGTACTCCTGCGGACTCCATTCTGGGATGACATAGCTTGATATTACCCAGCACCACCATCAATAGTACCCTAAGCAGTTCCTGTTGGTAGCAAAAACATCTCTTACGTTGCTGCCCCCCCCCCCCCACACACACACACACACACATACACACACTGGCATTAATTCTGCAGTGTCTTTTCTTTTTAACTCGTCCCTAATTCTCTATCACTCACTCTTGTGACCGTTGTGCCATTTCTCTCTCTCGCTCTCTCTCTCTCTCTCTCAGCCCAGGCTTTTGCTGACAGTCCTCCTCTTCCTGGACTCCCCGGATTCCCTGGACCTCGTGGACCTGCGGGTGCCCCCGGATTTCCTGGACCTCGTGGGCCTGCGGGTGCCCCCGGATTCCCTGGACCTCGTGGGCCTGCGGGTGCCCCCGGATTCCCTGGACCTCGTGGGCCTGCGGGTGCCCCTGGACCCCCCGGACCTCCAGGAGCACCTGGACGTGATGATGGGTCATTGGCCAGGAGAAAACGTTTCCATGTTCCGCTCTTGTGGGACGATTACAACGTTACCCCAACCCCAACTCAGCGTTCTGCCAAAATTTGAACTCAGAATTTGGGTTCCAACAAAACTCAATAAAACGTCTGAGTATTAAATGACTGCTGTCACCTGAGATCTTTTCACTAAAATGTCTCTACATAGAAGTAATAGTAAAAGTTCTTTGTTACTAAAATATCACTTTACAAGTACAATGAGCTGTAGTTTGGAACCGCTCACAGATACAAGAATCAGTCTATATGTAGTATATACACTACCAGGGCTGGACTTGTAATCTGACATACAGGGCATTTCCCAGTCGGTTATCTTTGGTTTGTTTGAGTCAAAATTTCTCTTATAGACCGGCCAACAATTTAGATGGGGGGAGCCCATCGGTGCATTCTTCTTAGCACAGCGGACTGATCACATCATAATTGTAAAGTGGGGGAGGGGGAGAGGGGCTGGTCGATGTGGAAATGCCCGGGCCGGTTTGTGGCCCCATACAACCCACTACAGAGAGTAAGTTAGGAACATAAACATCACTTACAGGGGCTCTTTCTCAATGCCCAGTGTTCTAGCCTTGCTAGACCGTGAAACGCCCAGTGATTGGATACTCTTTGGTGAACTCAGCGGAGTATCCAATCACCAAGCGTTTCATGTCCTAGCAAGGCTAGAACACTTGACATTGGGATGGCCCCTATGTCACAGATGTGCCCTCACATTTTTGTATGTCATTTCATAGAACAACATTAAAGACATTTCACTTTGACACATGGAATAGTAACCTGTGTACAACATTCAGCCTAACCGCTTCAAAATTTTGTTCACAAACAACCATTAATGTTTGAACAACCATTAATGTTTGAACAATCAGCATTACGGTGCACAAGTTCCTCTTACGTGCTTCTAGTTTACCTATTGGAACCTACGCACCCACCAGGCACCAAGTCCAAAGGTACGATACATCCACTGAAAAGAACAAGGCTACCCTTGAAGGCTACCCACAAAAGTGAGCGCGCCCCAGGTTAAAATCCCGTAGAGAGTGTCTTATAAGGGGCCGTGTTGGCCCCAAACATCACAAAATTAAAAGGGATTAAAAGAGAGGTACTCACTTTTGAAGGTACATGTTCAAGCAGTAATGGCTGTTTTTTTCTGTGGTTAAAATCTCTACTTAGGCTACAGTATGTTTATGGATGTTTTGGTGAAAAATGCATGCAATCCATATTTTGCTCAAAATCGTTTGTTTTATGGCATATGCGTTTTACGCGACAGAATTGGCTGTATGGTAAACTGTTTTTCAACGGATGGGGGTGGCAACTTTTAGCGTGTAAGAGGCTGTTGCGGTCAGTACTTTTTCTGTACAAATTGGTGTGCAACATGTCATCTTGTTTCACAATCAGCAGATCCAAGAAGCTGATTTGGTTTTTGTCATAAGTCATAGTAAATTTCAAGTGATCTGAGCGAGAGTTGAGATATTCTAAGAAAGACTTCATAGAATTCTCAGATCCACTAAACAAAACAAAAATATAATCAATAAAGCGTTTATATAATAAAACGTTAGAAAAGCAGTTATTTGTTGGGTTTAAGATCTTCTGTTCTTCTAACATTCCCACATAAAGGTTGGCAAAATTGGGGGCCATCGGCGAACCCATAGCCGTGCCTTTTGTTTGGAGGAAGAATTCATTCTCAAATCTGAAGTAGTTAAGAGATAAAACTTTTTCAGCCAATGTTAAAATACATGATCTTCTATAAAGGTTAAATAAAAAAATGAGCCGGGGTGCCCCTCACAAAAATGTGGGGAAATTTTTGTAGAGCCCTATATCCAAAATGGCTGCTGCCAGCCAAGCTGGATATTTACTTTTTAATGGTTTTGCCCACAGTGCTGCATAATACTTGCCTGATTATCATAGACTTGCAATCGAGATTCGATCTAGAAGCAATGCCTCCGAAGGTGTTGCGTCACTAGGAGGGCGCAGCCTGGCTAGCATAATACATGGTTTCTGATACTATTTGGGTCAAGAAATTCTCAAATGATGTAGATTTATTGATTTTACCTATTTTTGACCTTCAAATTCAAGATGGCTGCCACTTTTGGCTCTTAAAGAGTGCGTTTTAATATGCGACCTTGCCTCCTCCACTTGCCTCCTCCACTTGCTTCTCGTCATGATGACATCACTGACAACAGCAGTATATTTCAATATCTTGCAAAAGCTCAATTGTAAAGTCTTTTTCTCATTTGCAATTGGGATGGTGAATGAAAAACAGTCCCTCAAAAGTTGTTGTGGCGAGGCTGACAGCTGGGAAACTTTATCGTTTTCTCCACGGAGGAGGGGCCAGGAGGCGGGACGAGGAGACAAGCACAAGTGGAGGAGGCAAGGTCACATATTGGGATGCACCCTAAATTTTTCAAAATCGTCAGAGAGCCTTAATAGTGGGAGGAGTTTTCGGGAGGTAGGCCTACTTGCATTGCTCTTGACCTGACTAGTCACAACGCTGAAGGTGCGCTAGGAGGGCACGACCTGGCTAGGTTAACACCTGCTCTGATTCTGGCTGTTGACAGTTGACAGCTGAATACTGCAGAGTAATTCCAATGGCTTATTTTTACTGTTATTCAAAAACTAAAGGGAGTTGGTGAATGAAATTTGCACCAGTCAATGTCAGATTCCAGACCTCTCTAACAAAGGTGCAACAAAGTTCATAGGTGAAACTTCAGATTTTATGGTTGAAAAACGTTTTTCTCACTCAAGCTCAGAGTGGAGCATGAACATTCTACCGTTGTTTTAAATGGGCACAAGAAGTTGCACAAAATGGACAATAACGGGGGGAAAAAGACAAGAGGTACGGATTTCCAGACTTAAGGCAGATAAGCAAGCAATAATAGTAGTGAGCAATAAACAGGATTTTAGGATTAATCATATTATTCATATATTTGATGTTAATTTATCAGAAATGTAGGTCGTTTCTACGTAGGTTTTGCTTGTTATGTAGTGGTTCTGTTTTAGTCTAGCAAAAGAAACCGCTTCCAAGCACTGTTTCGATCTAGCTTCGCGCGCCATCCTATGTACTTCCGCCAAAGGATTGGCTCCACTACTAAATGAAATGATATGGGATAGTTTCGATCAATATTGACGCAAATGGCAAATCTACTTCCAGACATTCCGTTTGTCTCAACTCTGAATTCCATGGCCCTGAGCAAGTTCAACATTGGTCACTGATATGAGGACGTAGGAGAGTACTGGTCAGATGCTCCCTCCACCGTAAACAACTTGACAGCTATCAGATGGCTATTACTTCATGTGAGCAGTATAGCCTTCATATGAAATGTTGATGTTGATTACAGGACAATAGTGTGGGATGATGAGAAATAGGCCTAAGGGGGATACAAAAAATGATGCGGAGTTGGTATATGACCCATGGCTGGTTTCATACTTGTTTCCCCATGTAGAACGTGGCTGGAAAGAGACTGACACTGAGCATTGACACCATTTCAAGCTATTCAGCAGATGTGTGCAAATGGAAGAGCAAAAAAATAACTTGAAAAAATAGGGTGGCTCAAACTTTTGAATGGCAGGTGTACTGTAGGCTATATAAACATGTTCTTGCACCTGTGAACTGTGAACCATCTAACTCTACTTGTATAGCGACAATGAAGGACTTCTAAAACTACTTCTACGATGCAGTGAAATTGTAGAAAAAAAGAACTCAGGCGACAGCAGCCATGTAATGCACAGATGTTTTATTGTATTTTGTTAAGACCTCTGACTCTGATCCCAGGACAGTCAAATAGAAAAGTGGAGACTTGTAGGCAACAAAGGTGAAGCACACAGTCCACGATGACAAACCACATCCTGCCTAAAAGTGTGGGGAGGAGAGAGGAAACAGGGAAACATATTAGAGAGACGGAACCATTTTTGAAGAAGCAAAACTCCTCAGACAGGGATTGCCATGCCATGTAATGTGTCTGAACTATTACTGTTAACAATGACCAGGCCTCAACATAGGCCTACATGTATTGTCTTGTTATGTCCTGCTTTCTCAAGTCTTGTCCAATGTCGGTGAGAATGAGCCACACCAAAGACAATTTTCTATTTCATGTGTTACAGACAATAAAGCTTTATCTTATCTTGTCTTATCTTATCTTATCTTATATGTTTTAGCTGTGTACATAAGAAGGAAAACAAAATGTGACAGAGTTTTTACCTTCTCCTACCACCAGAATAATCTGGGGTAACTTCTTCTTCGGCTTCAGAATCATCATGCCATGGGTACTGGTCCTGCTGGCCCAGGGAATCCAGGGGCTCCAGGCAGTCCGGGACGTCCAGGCAGTCCAGGACGTAGGGGCTCCAGGGAAACCTGCAGGTCCAGGAGGTCCAGGGGGTCCAGGAGGGCCAGCAGGTCCAGGAGGACCGTCAGCAAAAGCCTGGGCTGAGAGAGAGAGAGAGATAGAGGTGGCATGCCGGTCATACGAATGAATGGTACATGTTATTTTGGAGGAGAGGAGTTAAAGAGGAAGATATATCTGCACAATTAATGGAATTGTGTGAGTGTGTGTGTGAAGATATGTGAACAAAATGGTGCGCCTCAAAAGAGAGAAAGAGAACATACCAGAGAGGCAAAGGAGGCAGAGGGCGACAACCAAGTTCATCTTCATGATGCTTCAGAAAGGACAGAGACATCACAGAGATGTGTCCTTAAATACATCACCATTATTGAGAAATCTTACACTGCCCTGCCTCCCCGTGTGTGTGTGTGTGTGTGTGTGTGTGTGTGTGTGTGTGTGTGTGTGTGTGTGTGTGTGTGTGTGTGTGTGTGTGTGTGTGTGTGTGTGTGTGTGTGTGTGTGTGTGTGTGTGTGTGTGTGTGTGTGTTACCAACCAGAGAGGCCATCACCACCTTCCCTTTTTGTTCTACATATTTGGCAATGCTTTTTGTATGGTGCAGCAGGTGGCCAGGGCTAGACGGACTCAAGAAACAGCTCGGAGACAGACCTTCTGGGACGTCAGTTTATTTTCTTGAGATAGCAAAACAAATGTGACTACAGCGACCAAACCAGACATATGTTTTTCTCTGGTGGCTGGCAGTTTTTAAAAACATATTAGCAGCAATGTAATAAAAACACAATACACAATTGGAGACATACTGTACCTTGTGTAGCGCCCCTTTCCTCCTTTCAGGGTCAGGGAATGACACAGGGTTTTAGCTGCCCTAGATCCTTTATAATATTAATTAGGTTGCATCTACTTAGCAATAAGTGAATCAATGTAATGAAAGCATAGTGTGGTTCTCACCAGACGCTGTGTGTGTAGCTTCGGCGCCCCCTGGTGGAGTAGAGCTACACACACTAGTGGTGAAAGAAAGCATACCTCCTTTAGACACTTTGCAGCCTGTATATTATAACATTCTGTGGTCTGCATAACCCAACAGGGTCAGTTATATTTTCTTATGATGCCATGGGAAAATGTATGGTGGCCCTGACCTGTAGATGTGCTTGTGAAATTGAATGGCATTGTGAAATGAAGACATGTGCTGTTGTGCAAGCTGAGCCAGTGCTGAGCTGCCATCTGGTCAGATGACCTGAAGGACAGGCACGGGCGGCCAGGCCCCTTGTTTTAGCATTTGTCAGTAACAACACAGTCTTTTTTTATCACATTAGGTAGGCTACATTGGAGTGAATGGTGTAATCTATGTGACATTATGTGCAAGTGTTGTATTTACACCATGAATATACTTTTACTTTTGATATCTCTAGTGTTTTTTAATGTAGTAATGTTGTCAAATGTCTGTGCTAACCCTGTTAGGCCTAAATAGATTTCTGACCATAAAGTACACTTGACTTGACCTTTCACAGTGTGGCATGAAATGCACTGCAGAGTGCTGTTGAAGTAATGAATGTACACATTATAGAACTCAGGAGACGGCAGCCATGTAATGTTCAGATGCTTTATTGCGTTTTGTTAGCAGACTCTGGATCAGCTGTTCACCACCAGGCTCCCAATAGCTCAACACCCAAACTCTGATCTCAGGTCAGTTGAAGAGGCCAAATCAGACAAGCAGAGACTTTTAGTCTTCAGGCAGTGAGGGTGCCTACGTCTGGGAACAGAGTACACAGGGAAGCATTTAAGAAATGAATAAACATTTTAGAAGAACACATCGCAGATAGAGCTATCATGTTGTGCCATAGTGTGTATAGCGCATAGCATGTGAATTGTGTGATGTGTGTTGAGAACTGTTGCAAAAAACTACACATCTCAGGATCATGGCCGTAACTACCATTGAGGACACAGAGGTCATGTCCTCTGTAATTTTTTTAAAGGAAATATAAAATGTATTTAGGTATGATGTAAATCGATCTATGATCAGCAAAGATAAATTCAGTCTGTATGCCACCCCTATTTATCATCAAGGCAGTGATACATTAAATCAAACAGAAGACTTTGAAGCATTCTGAAATAAATGTACAGCAGTACAGCACACAGTATTTGACCCCGGTATTTGAAAATGTCTTGTTACGGTCCTGCTCAGGGGAAGAATGTTTCGCTGCAAGTCCCCACTGTCATTGGCCTTGTTAAATTACACATTTAATTCAGTATTGACTCAATTTAATTCGGAATGAAACTTAATTCCACTTTAAAAAAACACCATGTAATCACTTCACAGTTCGGAATGAAATGAAAGTGCAATGTGAACTTTGTGTAATATAAGTGTGTAGGTAAGGATGTAAGTGCTTATATAATAGGACCAAAACTGACTTAGAGGGCCCGATCATCTTGTGCAGGATCCAGGCCGTCTATTCCACGTCTTCATATAAGGGCTCAGGCCATGCAGCCCTAGCAGATCGGGCATAACCAGGGACTCCGGGGGGTCCAGGGGGTGCAGCTGGTCCACGGCGTCCGGGTAAACCTACAGGTCCAGGAGGTCCAGCAGGTCCAGGAGGAGTGTGAGCAAAAGCCTGGGCTGAGAGAGAGAGAGAGAGAGGGAGAGAGGGATACAGAGAAAGAGAGAGAGAGATAGAGAGAAAGAGAGAGAGAGAGGGGTAGAGAGAGAGAGAGAGAGAGAGAGTAAAAAATACGATGAAATGTAAACATCATTACGGAATAACTTGTACGTACATATCAGGGGGATTCCACATGCAAATGAGAGAGAGAGAGAGAGAGAGAGAGAGAGAGAGATGGAATGGTAGTCATGCAAATGAATGATATGGGTACAGGTAATTTTGGAGAAGAGTCAAAGAGAAAGATACTGCACAATTAATGTCATTGTGCGTGTGTGTGTGTGTGTGTGTGTGTGTGTGTGTGTGTGTGTGTGTGTGTGTGTGTGTGTGTGTGTGTGTGTGTGTGTGTGTGTGTGTGTGTGTGTAGATGTGTGAACAAAAAGGTGCGCCTGAAAGAGAGAAAGAGAACATACCAGAGAGGCAAAGGAGGCAGAGGGCGAAAACCAAGGTCATCTTCATGATGCTTCAGAAGGGACAGAGTGGTCTGCTCAAAGCTGTGAAAACCTGTGCTTGGAGTTTGTCCTTAAATACATCACCATTATTGAGAAATCTTACACTGCCCTGCCTCCCTGTGTGTGTGTGTGTGTGTGTGTGTGTGTGTGTGTGTGTGTGTGTGTGTGTGTGTGTGTGTGTGTGTGTGTGTGTGTGTGTGTGTGTGTGTGTGCGTGCGTGCGTGCGTGCGTGCGTGCGTGCGTGCGTGTGTGTGTGTGTGTCTTTTCGTTGTATGCGTGGGTGGTGCTAGGTGGCCATGGCTAGACGGACTCAAGAAGCAGCATGGAGACAGACGTTCTGGGACAGCAGTTTATTTCCTTGAGACTGCAAAACGAGCGTGACAGCAGCAACCAAGCCAGACCTTCGTTTTTCTCTGGTGGCCAGCTGTTTTTAAACATATTAAAGGGACACAATGTAGGTTCTCTTATCAGTCGAATTTCGTCCGATATCTCTCTATGGGAGCTATGCAGGGGCGGAGCTATAGGGAGGGCGAGCAGGGCACTTCCCCTTGGGCCCAGGGCCCTCCCGTATTGGTGGTGGGGGCCCTATTGTGATCTTAGCAAGCTGTTTAGGGGGCCCTATAAGTGTCTTGCCCAGGGGCTCTGTGTGCAATTGTTCCGCCTCTGGAGCTATGGGAGACATCCACCGAAAGTTCTGAAGCACCTTTATTCACAGCCGAAGGCGACAAGCTGCGAGGACCCATCATAGCCGCTTTCCAAGAGGGTGTAAAAGCGGGGGTCACGCATGCGTCGGGTCATCTTTCCACAACCAATCCTCTGAGCTTATGAAAGGGAAGGGAATGGAAGAGAGATGTCTCTCATTCTCCTTCAGAGAACCGGGGACATAGGCCTATTATATACATGTCCTAATGTTCTCTTATCAGTCAAATTTTGTTTGACATCTCTCTCTATGGGAGATAATCACTCCCGATCGTATCACCGGAGCCCTAGGGCTCACCCACCGACAGGACTGCCGTGCAGAGAGAAGCCCAATGAGGAAGACTCTTCTTCATTGGGACTCTTCCGCAGGCCCACCGACAGGGGGGTACAAAGGGGTATGTTGTCCCGGGCCCAGGGAGATAGGGGGCCCAAAATTGGGTCCCCATTACATTGTATGTATTGGATAGGGGACCCTTTCAGATGACTTTGGCCTGGGCCCAGAAAAAGCTGTCAGCGGCCCTGCTCTTCCGTTCCCTTCTCATTCATAAGCTCAGATGATTGGTTGTGGAAAGATGACCCGCCACATGCGTGATCTCCCGGTTTTATACCCTATAAAGCGGCTATGATGGGTCCTCAATAACTCAATAATAATGCAATTAAATGTAATGTAATAAAACACATTACACAATTGGAGACATTCCTTGTGTAGCGCCCCTTCGCTCCTTTCGGGGAATAACATAGGAATTTAAGTCATTTATAACAATTAGTTATTAGGTTGCACCTACTTAGTAATAAGTAAATCAATTAAATGAAATGACGCTTCCTTTACATTACATTGCTTTGCATTTGGCAGACGCTTCATAACCAAAGCGACTTTCAAAAGAGGACATAATCATAGCCAACATCGCTACAAAGTGCACAGGAAATATACAGAACAACAAGTGCAGATGCAAAGGAGGGTTATTTTCATTTTTTTAAAGATTAAATACACACTTTTAGACAACTGCTGCCCGTATATTATAACATTATGTGGTCTGCTTAACCCAAAAGGGTCAGTTATCCTCTTTGGGAATATGTGACCTGTAGATGTGCTTATGAAATTGAATGACATTGTGAAATAAAGACATGTGCAAGCTGAGCACAGGCCTGGTAGTGTGGAGAACAAACAAGTGTGGGTGCCGTGGGAAGATGTTCTGTGGTGGCCCTGACCTGTAGATGTGCTTATGAAATTGAATGGCATTGTGAAATGAAGACACGTGCTGTGCAAGCTGAGCCAGTGCTGAGACACCATCTGATCTGATGATCTGAATGACAGTCACAGGCCTGGTAGTGTGGGAAAGTCAAACAAATAAAAACATAGACTGACTCCATCAAGCAAAATAGAAAAAAAATGAATTACTTGTATTAAAAATGTAATCATAGAAATGATATAGGCTACTTACAAACCTTACTGTGTGTGTGATAGCCAAACAAACGGCTGTACATAGATCCATTAAAGCAGAGTTAGACAGCTGATACACATTGTAATTCTGGGGAGGTCCAATGCAAGCATTTTTTGAACAATTTTAAAGTTGTTAGTATCTTATGTTACAGTATAACCATGGTGTTGATGGGTGGTAGTTTTAGGCTAGTTATACAGAATGGCGTGGCGGCAGTGAGACTTTCTGCCGAGTCCCAGGCAGTGTGTTTTTATTGGCCTTTCACACGGACCACCACGTCCGCATGGCATGCACAGCCAGTCAGGACCTATATTTTAAAGGCGTGAATAGCTTAAATCAGACATGGGCATTCTACAGCCTGCGGGCCACATCCGGCCCGTTGTGCATCCCTATCCGGCCCGCAAGGCCATTTATAAATTACTAAACAAATGGGAGAAGCCCCCATATTAGTTGTATAATGGTGCGACTTTTATTTTGAAATCATTGAGATCATGGTGTGTGTTCCAATATGCGACCTTCTCTTCAGTTGTGTCTCCTCTCACGGACTTGCTGAAGGACAGAGTCACATTTAACTGGTCTCCTTCTTGTCAGAAAGCCTTTGAGCAGGTGAAGATGTTGCTGAGCACCGCACCGGTGCTGGCTGCACCAAAACTTGAACAACCCTTTCAATTACAGGTGGATGCGAGCCATGTGGGTGCAGGGGCTGTGCTCTTACAGGTGGATGAGCAGGGTGTGGATCGACCTGTCAGTTACTTTTCACGGAAATTTAACAAACATCAGCTTGTGTATTCCACTATTGAGAAGGAAGCCCTGGCGCTGGTTTGGGCTCTGCAATATTTTGATGTCTATGTAGGGGGTGGGTCACACCCGGTGGTGGTGTATTCCGACCACAACCCACTGACCTTTTTACATTCATTGCAGAATCCGAACCAGCGCCTGATGAGGTGGGCCCTCTTTTTGCAGCCCTACAACCTGGTCATACGTCACATACGTGGCATTGAGAATGTAATTGCCGACGCCTTGTCTCGCATTTCAGAGGGGGCATAATAGCCGCATGTTGGTCGCATCTCACACTCTCCTGCCCTCTCCCATGCCCTGTTCTCCTTAAATTGCTTCTCAGGTACCAGGACCAGGATTGCTGGCGGATGGGGGTGAGGGGGGGCAGGGGATGGTGGGGTGTGTCTGATTGTGGTGATGCATCCTTCTCCTCTGAGTGCTAAAATAATTTAGTTTTGTGTGTGTAATTATTGAGGCCCTAATTCTTTTTTTTTTCTTTTTTTTTGCAGAGCCCCAAGAATGGGGGAAGTTTGTTTTAAGGGGGAAGGTGTGACGGACTGGGTAGTCCTGGGACAGCTCCGCCCTCTGTCAGCTGTACCTGCTCGATGCATTTGGCTGTGCTCAGCATCTGATGGAGCGCAGGTGCGCGTCCTGATGAGGCAGAATACAAAACCGTGCTACACTGGCATGGCGGGGCCTCCCCCTTCCTTTCCTTTGGCGTTTTGGGTTTTTCTTTGGTCACCCCGAGATATTTTTTGCACACACTGACATGATTACTGATCTTGCACCACATTATTCTTTATTCTACTTATTTCAAATAAATACCCTAAATCGTTATCCTGCGTGTGGATTCCTTTTATGTTGCACCTTTTGAGCCAGGGGTCGTAACCATAGAGGTAGAAAATAACACTAGAGGTGACCTCGCCCCCCTTCTGACGGCAATCTGTGGCGGCCATTATCTGTAGGTAGGTCTGATGAATGGAATGAATGGACAAGGAGGCTCACCTCTGTCAAAAATGGCTTAATAATGTGAAAATGTCCATCAACACACTCTACAAGGACAATAGTTGAAGTGTGTTGTTAAATATGTGCAGAATTAATATAATTCGATTTTTAGATGTATTTTATCGACTCATATGATTTAAGTAGATATTTATCCTGACATTTCAAATCTGGTCTTTGATTAATGGGTTACTTCATATTCAAACAGTTTTAGTCCAATGTTTAACAGAGGTGGGCGTGTTCTCCATCGACTTGAATTGACTGAAGGTGCCTACACTACCTACAGACAATGGGAGGCGCCATGTGCCACTTCCCAGTGCTGTCGTGAATTGCCATGTCCACTCTAGTGTTATTTTCTACCTCTATGGTCGTAACAGTCCTCCACTTGTGCTTGTGGCCTCGTACCAGGAAGTAATATGTCATGATGACATCACTGACAACAGCATTATATTTCAATATCTCGCAAAAGCTCAATTGTAAAATCATTTTTTCATTTGCAAACTGGATGGTGAATGAAGAATAGTTCCCCCAAAATTGGTTTGGCTAGGCTGACAGCTTTATTGTTTTCTCCACGGAGGCGAGGCCACAAGCACAAGTGGAGGATGCAAGGTTGCATATTGGAATGCACCCATAGTAATGTTCTTTCCGTGCTAATGCAGTCGAGCTGTGGCCCAGAGGGGGTTCACTGACGGAAGCTGCTCGCCAACTAGCTGCAACTAGCTAACCCTAACCCACAGACAAGTGAAAGATGAATGGGTGTCAACGGAAGTGGCCTAGAAGAGTGCAAAGAAAAGTGCCCCATGCTTACAGTCAAGCATGGTAGTGGAACTGACTTGGTTTGGGGTTGCATGAATGCCGTCAACATTGGGAAGCTGAATTTCAGGGGTGTACTCATTATTTGTGCTGTAGTACTGTAGAATATAATAGAATAGAAAGCCTGTGTTGTCATTATACAATAGGACAATGGCATTTAAAGCTTCATTAAAGTGCACACGCACCAAACAGGGTTTGAATCTCTAAGTGATTGCCTTCTTGTCCTACGCTAACCACTGCCGCCTATCATCTTCGACACACATTGATTGTATAAGGCCAACACTCCCCTTCCATATTAGTCTTCAGAACCATAACCATTTCCATGTTGTACAGTATATTGAACTGTGTCACGCTCACTGTGCCATGTTAGTCTTCAAACTCATAAACAGTTCCATATTATATGCCATCATGTAGAGTGATTACACCTAGTCACAAGTGTAACCTGTCATAAGCGAACCATACGGAGACCACGTCAACAAAGGTTACAGTACGGTTCACTTAAGTGGTCGGGCTACACTTTGGAGCATTCACATATAGTCAGGTCTGAGTTCGTTTAAATGACTGAAAGGGTCCAGGTGCGGCAACACCCTTATTGTTGTCCTTGATTGACTTGGACTTGGCCTGCAGCATTACAATGCTTTCTGTCACCACTAAACCAGAGGGTTGCACTGTGACTAAGCACGCACGCACGCACACACACAGACACACACACACACAAAGTTGCTTATGAGTGATCATGCATTTTACTGTTTGCAAGTGTCTTTATTTTGCAATGCCAGTGCATCTTTCACCTTAGTCCAGATGACTAGATGCTCCTGTTACACTGAATGTTCCCATAATATATACATTTTCTTCAAGTAACTTTGAGCAGCGTTGACTACCATTTAAGTAGTATCTCATACCATATGGTAATGGAATGTGGTATGGAATTGTTGAAGTAATGCACGTAGGTAGTTTTCATAGTGTAGCATTGATGTAATGCACTGCAGAGTACTGTTGAAGTAATGAATGTACATTATAAAGAACTCAGGAGACGGCAGTCATGTAATGCTCAGATGCTTTATTGCGTTTTGTTAGCAGACTCTGGATCAGCTGTTCACCACCTGTCAGGTTTTTCAGGGTTGGAGCCCAAGTGCAGCACGCAACAACGGTCAAAGGTTTAACGGGGTTTTATTCACAAACAAAAAGACTACAAAACACTAAATGTTCAGATGCTGAACATTACAACCAAAAGACCCACGAGGGGGTAAAACAGAAAACAGAAAACTAGAGACACTGGTACACTTACAGGTTGACGAGAAGTACAGGGTTGACTAGGGATCGACAATGACGCAGCAAGGAGCACGAGAAACAGTGGGACTTAAATACACAGGGAACAATGAACAAAACACAGGAAACTAATCAAAACTCTAACCAGAACTAATTACATGGGACACAGGCACAGGTGACGATGATACAAGAGAACAAGACCAAGGAACGACACACAGGTGAAATCAATGACTGAGAACTAGGGGAGAGCAGAGACACGAGTGGGTACAATAATCACAAACTAGAAACGGAGGGGAATAACGAGCTACAGCTAAACTACCAGACAATAGAACATGGGGAAACAATAATCAGGAGACTAGAGACAGGTGAAAACACTGGAGACTAGAGACAGGTGATATCAGAAACCTAACTAGGGAACACAATGAACACAATGACTAGGAACAGGTGGAGCAAACGAGGGGCGGGGCAGACACATGACAGGAAAACCAGGAAGCAAACAAAAGCACATGGACTTAGCAAAACAAGGAGTGAGACAGGAAGTAAACAAAGGCACAGAGAACATTAGGCAAACACCAGCAACAGGACACTAGGAACTAAAAGCACAGGAAACATAACAGAAAAGTCCAACACAGAAGACACAAAGAGTCCAAAACCCTAACAGTACCCCCTCCTTAAGGGACGGCTTCCAGACGTCCCAAAACTGGTTCAGGTGGAGAGCAACTGGGAGGAGGAACAGGGAGAAGCAGGGCACTGGGCTTGGGATCGGGCACCAACGGGATTGGGCCAGACTCGGCAGGACAAGGGGACTCAGCAGGACAAGGGGACTCGGTGGGAGCAAACTCGGGATGGGGAGACTCGGCAATGTCAAACTCAGCGGAACATCGGGCAGGCTTGGGGCATGGGGAACGCCTGGGCAAGGGGCTCGAAGGAAAGTTCTGGGAAACAGACACGGCAGGCGGGGGAACAATGACTGGGACAAACACAGTGACTTTCACAGAAGTGGTGACTGGAATGGTGACAGGGACAGGGAGAAAAACATTGACCGGGACATTCACAACGACAGTCTTGGACATGGGTGCAAGGAAGGGTGAAGAACAGATGGGAACACTCACAGGGACAGGAACTGAGATTGACACTGGGATGGGCACAGTGACAGTGACGGGCACAGTCACTGGAACGGTGACTGGTACCGGGATAAGGACGCGACTGGGAAACACTGGGTCAGAGTGAGAAACAGGAGGTGGGACGGGCTGGGACGTAGACGCGGGAGGCGGGGCAGGTTGGGACACAGACGAAGACCGGGAGACATGGCAAGGTGGAACACAGGAACGCTGGGACACAAAAGCACACTGGGGGGCAGGATCAGGAGTTGGAGATGTGGCGCCCATGGACCATGGGGTGGCGCCCACAGACAAAGGGGCGTCGCCGACCGGAAAAGCGTTGTCACCAACCGGGCAAGGGGCGTCGCCGACCAGACAGGAAGCATCGCCAACCGGGGAAGAGATGTCGCCGACCGGAGAAGGGGATTCGCCCGCTGGAGAAGGGAAGTCGCCCGCTGGAGAACGGAAGTCGCCCGCTGGAGAACCAAGGGCGGCGGCACCAGGCACGTCGAGGGCGGCGGCACCAGGCACACCAGTGGGCAGGGCTTGAGAACGCTGGGACAGGGCTTGAGAACGCTGGGACATGGCTTGAGAACGCTGGGACATGGCTTGAGACTTTGGCGGGAACTCTGGAATGGATGGCCCCTCGGGAATAGGTGGGCCATCAGGAACAGGGAAGACCGGGGGCCCCTCGGGAATAGGTGGGCCACAGGAACTGTGTGGCCCCTCAGGAGCGGGCAGACCTTCTGGTGGCCTTCCATCAGGCTCAGGGGCTTGCGTCGCGACGACAGGGTCCGGCTCGGGGGCTCGCATCTCGTCGACAGGGTCCGGCTCGGGAGCTTGCGTCGCGGCGGCAGCGGCGTGGTCCGGCTCGGGGGCTTGCGTCGCGGCGGCAAGGTCTGGCTCGGGAGCTGGCACGCCGTCGTCCGGCTCGGGGGCTGGCACGTCGTCGTCCGGCTCGGGGGCTGGCACGTCGTCGTCCGGCTCGGGGGCTGGCACGTCGTCGTCCGGCTCGGGGGCTGGAGCGGTGGCAGCGACGTCGTCCGGCTCGGGGACTCGTGTCGCAGCGGCATCATCCAGCCCGGGGGCTGGCGTCACAGCAGCGTTGCCTGGCTCAGGGTCTAGTGTCCGGACTGCGAGGGCAGGCTCGGGGGCTTGCGTCTTGGCGACGAGATCCGGCTCGGGGGCTTCCGTCGTGGCTGTGAGGTCTGGCACAGGATCAGGCTTGGCAACAGTCACGGCTGACCTCTCCTCCGCAGCCAGCAAGGTTTGAAGGGACTCCTCCAGCTGGTCCATTCTCTGCTGCGTAGGGGTCAAGCCGAACTGCAGGAGCCATGGCCTCTCCAGCAGTTGGCTCTTGATGATCTTCACTGCCACCAACTGCCTCTTCGTGTGCCCCATGGTGTAGATGACTGGAAACAGTCTCTCCTGCAGGTTGTAGAATTCTTCCAAATGCTGGAAGCAGATGGACACCTCGGGCTGGGGCTGGGCCGGCGGGCTGGCAGTCTCGGGCTGGGCCGGCGGGCTGGCAGTCTCGGGCTGGGCCGGCGGGCTGGCAGTCTCGGGCTGGGCCGGCGGGCTGGCAGTCTCGGGCTGGGCCGGCGCGAAGGCAGGCTGGGGCTCATCCGGTGGACCGACAATTGAGGGACCTCTTGACGCAGGCTCTTCCATGGAGGCGGGTCGGCGGCCTTTTCGGCGCCGATTGCGTCGCTTCCTCCTGGGGGGTGGCCAGTCGTCCAAGAAGCCGTCTTCGGAGTCCGACCAGCTCCACCAGTCGACTGCTGCAGTTGCAGGAGGGGAGCTTGGGGCTTGGGACCCTATGGGTTGGAGGCGTATACGTCCCAAACGAAGTGGGCCCGGATCTGAGCCAGCTGCCTTTGCCAAACATGCTGCTGGGCTCCAAAATGGCTGCGTCATTCTGTCAGGTTTTTCAGGGTTGGAGCCCAAGTGCAGCACGCAACAACGGTCAAAGGTTTAACGGGGTTTTATTCACAAACAAAAAGACTACAAAACACTAAATGTTCAGATGCTGAACATTACAACCAAAAGACCCACGAGGGGGTAAAACAGAAACCAGAAAACTAGAGACACTGGTACACTTACAGGTTGACGAGAAGTACAGGGTTGACTAGGGATCGACAATGACGCAGCAAGGAGCACGAGAAACAGTGGGACTTAAATACACAGGGAACAATGAACAAAACACAGGAAACTAATCAAAACTCTAACCAGAACTAATTACATGGGACACAGGCACAGGTGACGATGATACAAGAGAACAAGACCAAGGAACGACACACAGGTGAAATCAATGACTGAGAACTAGGGGAGAGCAGAGACACGAGTGGGTACAATAATCACAAACTAGAAACGGAGGGGAATAACGAGCTACAGCTAAACTACCAGACAATAGAACATGGGGAAACAATAATCAGGAGACTAGAGACAGGTGAAAACACTGGAGACTAGAGACAGGTGATATCAGAAACCTAACTAGGGAACACAATGAACACAATGACTAGGAACAGGTGGAGCAAACGAGGGGCGGGGCAGACACATGACAGGAAAACCAGGAAGCAAACAAAAGCACATGGACTTAGCAAAACAAGGAGTGAGACAGGAAGTAAACAAAGGCACAGAGAACATTAGGCAAACACCAGCAACAGGACACTAGGAACTAAAAGCACAGGAAACATAACAGAAAAGTCCAACACAGAAGACACAAAGAGTCCAAAACCCTAACACCACCAGGCTCCTAAGAGCTCAACACCCAAACTCTGATCTCAGGTCACTTGAAGAGGCCAAATCAGACAAGCAGAGAATTTTAGTCTTCAGGCAGTAAGGGTGCCTACGTGTGTGGAGGACACAGCCCTCTATGACAGATCAGAACCATGTCCTACCTAAATGGTGGAGGAGATAAAACAGGAAAAGAATACACTGTATTAAATGGTCTGAAACATCTGAAAAGTGTGTGTAAAATGCCAATTTGATGTGTCCTCACATAACGTAACAATGTGTGTTAGGTGACACATGCTTAGTCTGACCATCTTACTTTCAATATCAGAACTAGAAAAGCACCCAGAGAGGTCAGACCTCCAACAGTTCAGTTTAGATCATCACCAAAAAAGAATCAACATAGCAGTTGTCTATATCAACTTATAGTAGGCCTATACTGTACAAAGTTCAGAATGGTTCATTCAGAACTTTCAAAGATCTTTCAAAACAACAAACAAAGAAGAAAAACACGAACAAAACTTCCTTGGCAAAGGCAATGATCTATATACCATACTCACCCTGCTGTACTGTATGAGTCAGTCAGTAATCTATAGTGTGAAAGCCCATTGGGAAACCTCCATTCCCATCGTCATTGTGACACAGCACTCCACAGCACACAAGTGAACACTGCACACAACGAAATTGCATTTCTGCCTCACCCGTGCAAGGGGGCAGCCCTCAAGGGAGCAGTCCGGCGGGACGGTACCATGGATGGGGGAGAGCACTGGATAATTACTCCCCCCACCAAGTCGGGAGTCGAACCGGCAACCTTTGGGCTACAAGTCTGACGCCCTAACCGCTTACCCATGACTGCCCATGACTATAGGCCAACACACTCACCCTGCTGTATTAGCCAGATAGATTCCATTCATCCTCTTCACAAACACGACATGCTTTGTCAGCCCGTGGGTCTCTAAGATCTCCAGGGGGCCTAGGGATTCCTTTTCCTGGTACTGGTGCATGTGGAGATCTGGGAATGTTGCGAATTCCACGTGTTCCTTCAGGACCCCTAAGTGGTCCAGATGGTGGCCTTCCTAATGCCTGAGCTAAGATACAGCACACAGCAGGGAGAAGGGAAGGACAAGAAATTAAGGCTGGGAATGGACAATAATCATCTCAGAACACAATACGTACCACCATACAGGGTTCACAATGGGGATACCCATTGTGACACATGCAATACGATATGTAGCCTGCGACAAAGTGCGTCTTCCTCAGGGTCTTTTTTTTTAGATGCACTGTGTCGAAATGTTAGTCATGCTAGCACTTCGATAAAACAGCAGAAAAACGTAGAAGTCACGATGAGATGCATAAATGATCCTGAAGATAGAGAGAGAGAGAGAGAGAAAAAGAGAACATACCAGAGAGGCAAAGGAGGCAGAGGGTGACGACCAAGTTCATCTTCATGATGCTTCAGAAGGGACAGAGAAGTCGACTCAAATGGAAATCGGGTTTTGGAATTTGTCTAACTGCAGCTGGCCTTAAATACATCATTATTGAGCAATCCAACGCTGCACACAAAGTTCCACAACAGTTCTGCCGCACGATTGACAAAGCTCTGGAACCAACAGATGGCTTGCAGACTCGTTCACACTCTTTAACTGCACACAATAGGCCAGCACAGTGTTAAACAATCTCCAAAATGGCTAATTTCAGAGATTCAAACTGAAAAAAATACACATTTATATAGGGTGACTATCTGTGTTCATTCCTACTGTAAAATATATCTCCTTATCTCACCTCACTGACTGAATTAACACAATATAAGACAAATTATTCCCCTTCACCTGTGTGGGTGGGGCAAGTGAATTACCAACATTCTACCACATGTTCTTCCAGAGGTACCTTGAGCACAGTTCTATTCACATGCAATATTTCCCTGTCAACTGTGACAACTGAGTTGTGGTGGATTTGTAGCAACATATCTATGATTAGAAAGTAGATGAGATGACCAAAAACCAGGAAACCAAGCCCCAGCAATGTGAGGCTCGGATACTCAAAGTTTACCCACATAATGTGCCTTATAAATCCAATACATTTAAAGCATGTGATTTAAAACAAAACTGTCCGCTTCTCCAAAATGAACCGCCAAGCCATGCCCCCTGCCATCCCAGTCAAAACTGTCTTCTGTTCCTCAGTGGTGGAACAAACTTCCAGAAGCAACATGACAGGAATAATCTCTCTCAACCTGTAAAGAAGACTCCTCTGTTGTGACTATTTACTGCACTGATGCTCTACTTAGCCCTGTTGTAATGTTTAAAAAAACCCTAATCCCACTTGGCTTTGCACCTATTTTTCAGTTTATTTCTTGTGCATGTTGTATCTGCAAGTGTTTGCTATAATTCTGTCCTCGATTGTAAGTCGCTTTGGATAAATGTGTCTGCCAAATGTAATGTAATGTAGGCTAATGTCGGTGTAGCACCTGTGTGAAGTTGGAACCGCATATGTTGAAAATATGGATAAAAACATTGTGATTTGTCTGTGCATCGTTTGTGCAAGCAAAATGAGCGTTGGTGCACAAACCGTTTTTAAGATATTTAACTGACCTTAATTGACCTTAAGTTACTCAGCACCCCATTAACATCCAAATGACTCGAAAATGGTTGGAATCATTTGTGCTTCGTTTGTGCACGATTGTGCAGGCAAAATTAACATTTGTGCACAAACCGTTTTTCTATAATTTAACTTTTAATTTTTTGGAAGTAGGTGACTCAGCACCCGTTAACATCCAAATTACTCTGCATGGAATTGTTATGCGTGTGTGGGTAAAATTAGTGTTTGTGCACAGTCCATTTTTATGTTATTTTGTTTGCTTTTGCTATTTTATGTATGTTGTTTAAATCTTAAAAGTTAAATATCTTAAAGCCAGTTTGTACACAAACGCTCATTTTGCCTGCACAATCGTGCACAAACGAATCAAAATACTTTTATTCATATTTGCAACATATGGGGTGCCAACTTCACACAGGTCTGTGTAGCCATAATGTCCTGGGTACCTGGGAACATTGGGCCATCCTAACCAAGATGCACTTGAAATTTGAAAGGCATTGTGAAATGAAGTGTACGAAATGAGCCAATGCTGAGATGCTAATCTGAGTGCTTGACACAGGCAGCGTTATCAGATTGGGCAATTGCCCGTTTGAGCTGTTTAGAATGATCATCTGCAGATAAAAAAGTATGTGGTGTGTTTGTAGAATTGTGGTCATATACATCAATAGAATTCAAGTTGGGTGGGATTAATTAGGGCTTCAGCGGTCTTTGAGCATTTATTGGGCCGGAAAATCCTCAGTCAAATCTGGCAACCCAGCAGGCTTGATGTGGGAAACGAACACAATTGCTTCTGGTTCAATCTGGATTGGGGGTGTAGGCCTATCCTGGGCGAAAGCAGACTGTTGACTGTCAAACAGTCTGGCGAAAGCTAAGAGGAATCCGTCTCCGTGGAGGGTGGGAGATGGTCTGATCTTACTCTGCCATTTAAATTCATTGGAGTTCCGAATTCAAATTAAAACCCATATTGTGCTTTATTAGCGTGCCAGTTACAATATAGTGTCACAAAAGCATACAAATAACAAAACAAAAGTGTGGATAGTGCAACCTTAACCAATCAGTAACCTGCCAGGCCTGGTTATGAACAGATTAAGGACGCTGCGGTGACTGGGACACTGTGACGCCTGGGCAGCTATAGGAGTAGGCAAGGGTGAAAAGGTGGGTCTTCAGCTGCTTCTTGAAGAAGTCGATGGAGCTGGCTGATCGGATGTCGATGGGGAGGGTGTTCCATCTCTTGGGCGCAGAACACACGAATGCAGCGTCGCCAATCGTCTTTCGTGGAGGGGTGGGAGTCCTTAGCAGCTTGCTGTAAGTGGATCTGAGAGCTCGAGCAGGGGCAAAAAAAGAGAGCATGTCAGAGATGTAACTGGGGGTAAGACCATTTAATGCTTTAAATACTGTCAGCAGGATCTTAAAGTCGATTGTTTGAGACAGGCAGTCAGTGAAGCCCTTCCAAGACAGGAGTGATGTGCTCTCTGCTTCTGGTCCTTGTTAGGATTCTTGTCACAGAAGTCTGAATGAGTTGCAATTTGTCAATTAACTTTTTTTGGCAGGCCAGAGAAGAGAGCATTACAGTAATCTAGCCTACTGGTGACAAAAGCATGAAGAAGTTTTTCAGCGTCTTGTCTTGTTTTTCACACGTGACGTCACCAGCCCCCCCACCCCCCCCCCCCCAACTTCAAATCAGTCCAACTGGTGTCTATCATTAGCGTATGTTTGTGCTCATTTGTGCTGTTAAAATTAACGTTTGTGCTTTCATAGGTTTTTTTTTTTTTTTTTAATATAGCTGTTTCTTTTTCATATGCGTGACGTCATCCCCATAATCTCCAAATTTGTCTCAAACGTTTGTGCTGTGCAAAGATGCTTTGGCTTACAGTTGTGCCGATAGGCTACAATTTAGGGCAAAAAAAAGCATGCTTCATGCATTGCGATCAGTAGCCCTCCCCCAAAGTGTTCAAATGGCTATCGAAAAGATGCGTGTGTGTGTGTGCCATTTGACAACAAAAAGTCCTTTTTTAGATGAGAACATTGTTTTGAGACAATACTTTAATTTTGACAGGGAAGTGAGGGGTTTTGCCTGTTGCGTGTTCTTAGAAATTGAGACATGATTCCAGAAATTGTAAGGAATCGGGGGGAAAACACACAAAAGTATGGTGATCCAGATGGTGTATACCTTGGACCAAGAACAACACATACAACATCTATACCTTGGTCCAAATGAGCTTTATTGGTAACATTTAAGACAATACACTGCTCCTACATTGATAACACATTGTCATCAACAATAACTCATGGTCGAGTTGTTTTTATTTTATACTTCTTTCAGTGTGACATGGACACCTCCTGCAATATGGTTCAAGAAGACTTTTTTTATTCTCCTTTTTTCATTTTTAAAAGTTCTTCATTTCATACAAAATATGGGCAAGCCGACTGCTTTGGATTGTACAGAACTGAGCGACACGGGGAGGTCAAAGGTTACAGGGTCACCAGGGGTAACGGGGGGGTGGCCAAAGGGACGTCCGTCCGTCCATCGTCAAGGCGTGGGAGTACAGTACCTGTGTGTCCAGGATCCATAGACAGGGAGCTCCTGGCTCCACACACGTTTACAGTCCTCTCAATTATCACAGAACCGGTCGATAATGACAAGAACCTGTTGATAATCACAGGGCCTGTCAATTAAAAAAAATCTCAGTCCTCTCATGATTGCTTGGCCTCACGTCACGACACCAACAGTGTGCACGGCTGCTTCACAAGAGGACGGTTCCCACAGTCCACAAGTCAGTTCATCAGTTCCGTTTCTTGTTTGTTCTGTTAGACTATAGACTTTTCAGACTTCTGACAGATCCCTTTTGCTGAGCTGTTAGAGCAAGCATCTCTCTGCAACTCACCACACTGTAGTCCTGGTCTCAATACCTAAGCTATATCTCTGTCCAGTTCAAAGACATTGGCTAGGTATTAATACATCATGTTCCTTTTTTTGTCATTATTTTCCTTGTGAGAAAGACCGGACATAAAAAATACATCGTTGCAAGTCAGCATTTCCCTTTTGACAATATCTGAATTCTTTCTGGCTTTTTAAAGCAACATTTCTGTAAGTTAACTTATATTTCCAGCATCATGTCAACATGGACTAATAATAATAATAATAAAAACACTCTTAACTCCTTCATCCCAGTACAACTACTTGTCTATCGGCTTCTCTTCTTGTCTTTCGATGACGACAATTTGGAAAGGAAAAAGGAGCCGGGCAAACAGCGGATTCTGTTTTTGTTTTTTTTGTTTTTAAATATACAAACATATACAACTACTGTACAATGTTAGCCACGCTAGCATACCCGCCTTGAAGCACAAAAACCTGAAAAGAGAAAACACTTTTCCCCCCCTTTCAAATTCAAACACAAAATAAAATGCACATTTACAACAGTGGTCCTCCACAATCATGGCCAAGTGTGAATTCTTCCCCATCATAAATATAGCGCTCTACATTAAATAGTAACCTTTTTTGTTTTGATGTATGAAACAAAAACAACAAAACAAAAAACAAAATAAAACAAAAACAAAACTAGCAAATATACAGTACACGTGTCCCATTGGATATGAGTGGATTCAATGCAAAAGTGTCACATGTCCAGGCATCGACACCTCACCTAACATAACATAACATAAGCCTTTATGACTCGTACTACTGTAAGACTCTCGACTTAACATCGGCACCACAACCCCTTAGCGCAGAGCATCAGTTATAACCTTATTGTCACCAACATGGTAATGACAAAGTCTTAATCAGCTACTTAAGACTCTGCATTGTCATAGCAATGCTGTTATGATGTAATTGAGTGTTTTCAGCAATGAGTGAACAGGCCCGTCGACGGGCCCATCTGCAGTAAGAGGCTACGGAGTGTGTTTTAAGTGAATTAAATTAAGAGTTTTACACTCAAATGGAAACTTCATGGAATGCTGTAAGGAGAGAATGTTAGTGTGTGTGTGTGTGTGTGTGTGTGTGCATGTGTGTGTGGGGCAGGCATAGCATATTGCTACATATTTCCCTGCCTGTAACGGTTCACATAAAAAGAGTTCCACTGGCCTCTGGTGGGATATACAGGTACAGCGCAGGAAGACTATTCGATCGGCGGCGGCATGAGGGACACATGTGGCCCGGCCGTGGCCCAATAGCCCTGCAGCTGAGGGTGAAGATTGCTCACACCCCAGGAAAAAGTGCAGGACAAAATGATGTACATTTGGAGTGAGGAATTGGCACACTTTAAATTAGTTTATTAAATATTTTTTTTATTCCATGGCATGGCATGTCTTAATGACAATGGTTGAACGTAATCCTGCCATGGAAAAAAAGGATCTAAGTGTGCAAACTTCTCACTACAATCTACCACTAGCCCTGCAGAAGAGTGTGACCACCTCAGGCCTGGTCTGCATGCACTGTACCGTGAGAACTTCAGTTGAGTCCAATACCTGCCCACTTCATACAGTTTAGCCACCACAGCCTTTACATTCTCATCTTCACTCTGTACCTGGTCTCAAACCTGCGTCAAATAAACATAAATATCTTATAAATAAAATAAGAAATAAAGAACTTCAAATAACATGGAGTATTGTTAAGAGTTAAGACACAATTCTGTATCTCAGGATGAACAGAGGAATCTATGTCTTACCACTCAGTGTTGTTGACTTGTGGATGAGATTTGTTTTTGTTGAGTTAAAGATGTTGCCTCAACCTGTATTTCTTTTGACACTGAGGGCTTTCCGTAGCCTGGCTATCCACACTATATCATGAACCGTATAATCGAACATCGCATGGTTCAGACCCCGATGTTGTTCAAACTGCCTCTGCCAACGCTTTGTCCAATCAGAGTCAATAGTGACAGCCCCGCCCCAACGGTTCAAACCGGGCGGGGAAACAAACCACCTCCCATTGTGATTGGAGGACAGGTTTGCCGGCCTCCTGTTCGTCTAATTTACTAGGCTAGA
>NC_085868.1:23427275-23479775 GCF_034702125.1 Engraulis encrasicolus
ATATCTTCAGCACACTGCATGCTTTGGCAAACAAATTTAGCAAATTTGTTGTGCCAATATACAGTAGCTCTTTGGAAAGTGAGAGTGAGAGCCATTGCACGTGGAGTTATGTAGTGTTAAGTACGGGCAATGGTGCAGTCCAGACAAAAGCGCAGAGAACATGAGTGAAGGCACGTGCGTGCGTGTGTGTGTGTGTGTGTGTATTTGTGCCGTACTTGAGCAGTTCGATGTTGTACACATCAAAGAAGGATTGTAGGTGTGTGTGAAGTTTTCTTTATGATATGAGGTATGTGTATAGTACATGGGACGTGTGTGTGTGTGTGTGTGTGTATTTGTGTCGTACTTGAGCAGTTTGATGTTGCACATGATGAGTTCTTTCCAGTTGACGAAGATCATGGCCACCTCCTTCTCTGTCAGCAGCTCTGACTCCAACAGGGGCTTCTGGAAGATCTGCACACACACACACAAATACAATCATATACATTGGTTTGCGGTGAGCTAATTTTTTGACGGACAGCGGTTTCCAATAATCAGAGGTTGAGTTGTGTGCAGCTGGGTTCGCGCAGCCAGGGGAAAACAAAAAATTAGAACCCTTGTATACAGTGGGAGGAAAAAGTTTGCAAACCCTTTCGAATTTCTTATAATTCAGTGTAAATGTGTCATACAACATGGTCATCTTCCCAAGAATAGCAAGATAGAAAGTCAAATGTTATCCGACTGAGGCCACTTATTCCATATCGTCCTCCACAATCTGAAGCGTAGAAATGAGTCCTTTTTCAGGCATGATGGTTGGCCCTGGTTCCCGCATATTTACAATGTGATGATTGTTTTAAAAATGATGCGGGAGAGTCCACTGACCTGTCAGTGACAGTCGTAACCAGGCCATAGAGGCTCAGGCATTACTAAGCAGGGTCAAAAGAGAAGTTGTTAGCCTGTTAGCAACTTCGGTAGTTGCCAATGGGGAAATGTATTGAAAACAACAAAGTAGCTAATGTAGTAAGCAACTTTGGTTTCGAGAAATGCAGCCCAGAAGTGTCATCAGTTTCTTCCTGCATGGCATCATGGGAAGAAGGAATAAGGTGGATAGGGGTGTGGGTGGGTTGCTATAGCCGTTACCTCGGTGACCAGCTGCAGGTCGTTGACGTAGTTCTCCTCGGTGACAATGAGCTCGTGGATGTAGCCCTGACGTTTACGCTCCATGGGGGCCAACATGTCAAGCAGGTGCAGGTCAGCACACCCTGAACACACACACACACACACACACACACACACACACACACGCGCACACGTCAACATGTGCCATTCACATGCCTATTAAACATACAAATCAGTTCAGTATTTCCTCCTGTATTGTATACACTAATTCTAGGAGTGATTAGCTCCTCTCAAACAGGTTTAATAGGCAGTCTCAGATTAAGTGCTTTACAGTAAGGAAACAATCCAAAAACGCTTTACCAACAATAAACAAAGGAAAAACAGTTGTAGCAATAATGGTACTCACCCAAATATGTCAACTTACAGTACACACTATTAGTAGTTCTTTTATGTAGAGCACAGACCATTTCTAGTTCTGTTACATAAAAACACTTTTAAACGACTATACCAGTAACCTTCAGCAGCCAACCAGCTAACATTTTAAAAGAAAACAATTTAGTGTTGAGGTGCAGGTTGATTTGAATATACTAGCTGGGAGAATTTTTCACTGGAGATTTCTATACATGGGTTCGCAGTGTTTGTAAACACGATGTTATGAGGAGGGGCAAGACACTGCCATGGCATCCAACCACGTGAGCTATTTTTTTTTGACCGACAGCGGTTTCCAACAATCAGAGGTTGAGTTGTGCGCAGCTAGGTTCGTGCAGCCAGGATAAAACAAAAATGTAGAACCCATGTATGGAGAGACACCTGATTCACACAGACTTCATAAATCCCCCAAAGAGGTCCCAATAGTTCCTTGCTGTGTCCTCTTGCTGGGGGGGCATTGCGCATCCAAATCCTACCGCTGCAAACAGTCCACAGGAAAGGTGGCCAGACTACCGTAGTGGAGCCAATCCTTTGGCGGAAATACATAGGATGGCTCGCGAGGCTAGTCTCCTCTCACCAGGGGGACCAAGTATGACATGAGCACAAGAATATGCCCAGCTCTACAACAGAAACAATTTTTAAAGTTTCAGTTGGAAAATGGAATTTGAGGGGGCAACACTAACACGGGAAAATTGGGTGGTTTGGACGTCCTCAGCAAATATAGGTTCCCAATTCACTTCCCAAACTTCACTTCTACAAAAGTCATGCAGGCACATACTCCCGTTACAGCCTAATAAAACACACAAAGGTGTCAAACCCAGGTTCAGAAGGTAAAAGCCCTGCCATACATTTTTTTTGAAAGCCCATTGGGAAACTCAAACTCCCATCGTCATTGTGACACAGCACAAAACTGTTCACTGCCTCACCCGTGCAAGGGGGCAGCCCTCAATGGCGCCCCTAGGGAGCAGTGCGGCGGAACGGTACCATGCTCAGGGTACCTCAGTCATGGAGGAGGATGGAGGAGAGCACTGGTTAATTACTTCCCCCACCAACCTGGCGGGTCGGGAGTCGAACCGGCAACCTTTGGGCTACAAGTCTGACACCCTAACCGCTTACCCATGACTGCCCTAATCACATTAGTTCTGAATCAGCTCATGATAACGAGTGCTCAAAAAGGCCAGTTTGCCTACTGGGTGTACTATAGATGGACAAAGACTTCTGTAGATTTCCTACTGAATCTTTGCATACTGTAGGTGAAAATCTGGAAAGCTACATTATGCACTTAAAATTTCAAATGCATCAGTTCATGCATAAAGAGCTTTCATGCTGATTGATGTGGTACATCTGATTTCATATGAAATTATGTACACATGCACTGCTTTCATATGAAATTTTGTACACATGCACTTTTTCATGTTAAGTCAGTCTTAGTACATCTGAATATTTGCATGAAAAGTTACTTGCGTAGCTTTTTTGTGCATAAGCAAGCTTTGTACCTGCCTGATTATCATTGATGCTCAAATCTCTTCGAGACTTGGTCTGACCAAGAGCATAACAATTAACATTTCCCAAACGGCATGTTTGACCCGCCTCCCTTAGTTTGCTTATGGTTGTTTGCTTCCCGACAGAGTGAAAGGAGCTCACATATTTTCGGGAATTCAGAAAGTACTTGCATTGCTCTTGACCTGACTAGTTGCAACGCTGAAGGTGTTTCGTCACTAGGAGGGCGCGGCCTGGCTAGCTTTGTACCGGTACTCGAGGCCCCTGAACTGAGTTTTTGACACCTCTGCGACACACACTCAGTCACAGCACAAACAGTGTAGCACACATTCATGTCGCCACATGGAGGGAAACAATGAAGAAACAGCAGTCTATATTTGCAATGGAGCTTTTTAATTGTTATACATGTCATTTTCTATAAAGACGGCATGACACCATTATTAAAGCTAGGAATCGTCTGTATATATTTTCAGCCTTTGTACATTCATTTACGATAAAATGCTTCAATAGTAAGAGAGTGCAATGGATAGGTTTTGGATTTTTGTTGTTGAGTTTAAAAAAAAAACAAAAAAACAAGCATTCTGTCTCCCGTCTTCACACAATATTATCAGATAGATAGATACCCTACAAGAAGCTCTTACAATGTTATTGTTTTGTGCTTCTCAAAAAAAAAAAAAATCCACGCCATCATCTCATGACATCACACCCCATGTTCTCACAATGCTGGGGAAAAGGGGGTGGGATTAATGACGTGACAGACAGACAGACAGTTCATCCAATCAAATCAGTGAGCAGCAAATTCCAATACTGTTAACATTGTGGAGCCAGTATAGCAGACCACAGAGCTAGAAATCAAAAACAGATAGGCTGATCGGCGCTACGAGAGCGTCAGGATCGGAGAGGAACATGAACATTTTGACATTAACGCCCAGATAGGCTTGAAAGATTAAAAATTAACAGTCCAAACTGAATTAAACCAATCAAACATAACAAATTACGGTACCAGTACATAACAGTTGTACTTTTAAATCCAATGTTAAATCCAATTTCACGCTTCTTCTTAGAGACTTTCAATCCTAAGGCAAAGTTGAGCGCTCCTACTGCACTTGGTTCAATGCTCAGTTAACACTGTGTACAAGAAAACACCAGTCTTTAGTTGTTCACTTTCTATTTGTAAACATTTATTATTCATGAGTACATATAATATATAATATGATTGGGTTAGGGTATTAAAATTGTTTCTTGTTTCTAGTAACATTCCTTAACTTTCATGCTGATTTGAACATGATGCAAGTCAAAGGATTCACTGGAAGGGGTAGCTAAGGCTGTTCAAGCTTTCAAAACATTCTGGCACCAAGGATGGGAAAAAAACAGTAAAATCCAGGGTATATGGCTACACAGGCCATAAACCAGTCGTCGATTTTGGTCTATTCTGCATCTATGCGGGCCTTCTTTGCGTGTATGTGTGTGTAATATTTGTTGTATGATTATGTGTGCTGTGTGCGTTTAGGGGGAGGGCGTACATAAACGTCCATAGATATTAAAACACTATCGGCGATAAGATTGCTTTTACTTTCAATATAAAAATAGACTAGCCACTGCAAGGTGACCTGGGATATATATTTATATATATTGCTCCTTCCAACACTTTCATTAAACGACAATAAAGGACAGAAAAGGTCAACCGTAGGTGCAGAGGGTGTAAACCAGTGGAATTTCTCAACAACGGAGAGAAAAGGCTGAGCCCAGCTACTTCAAAAGGAAAGGAGAACAAAACATAAACAGACAAAAAAAAGACATCATAATATTATAATAACGTAAGCGTTAGCCACCATGCTAAGCCTAGTTTCTGACTAGCTTAAGCCAGGTCATTAAAGGCAGACTCAAGTCAAGTCATCAAAGGCAATTCCCCTCCCAATACAGAAGGGGGCCCAGTTGAGCGTTGAGTCTGCTGTTAAAAGAGCAACCAAGTGCCCCACACCATAGATATGAACACTAGATGACATGTTTAGCCTTAGATATGCGCTCTTTACAAAGAGTGTGTTACAATATGCAACCTTGCCTCCTCCACTTGTGCTTATGGCCTCGCCCCACCTCCTGGCCCCTCCTCTGTGGAGAAAACGATAAAGTTTCCCAGCTGTCAGCCTAGCCACAACAACTTTTGAGAGACTGTTTTTCATTCACCATCCCAATTGCAAATGCGAAGAAGGCTTTACAATTGATCTTTTGCAAGATATTGAAATATAATTCTGTGGTCAGTGATGTCATCATGACATATTACTTCCTGGTACGAGGAGACAAGCACAAGTGGAGGAGGCAAGGTCTCACATTGTAACGCACTCATAAAGTGACGTGTCCTTTCAGTCCTTTCGCGGATTTCACCAAAGAGTATCCAATGACAAGTACATCCAATAATTCTAAGGGAAATTACTAATTCGATACTCCTTGGTGAACTCCACGAGAAATGGGCGTTACTCGTCCTAGCAAGGCTAGGACACTTCACTTTGAGAAATACCCACCAACACTAGATGGATGCCATGTTAGTTCAACCTTTTGGCATGGCTCAACCATGGGCGCCACCATCTTGGGCCAGTATCCAAGGGTTTTCCATAAAATGTCACCGACAGGGAAATCTGCGGATCACCTTGTCACAGGTTAATGGCAACGCTAAACGTGGCAACGATCAGACTTGAACCGTTCCTTCCAATACAAAGGAGTGATCAAGGACGGCGTCTAGTGTTCATATCAAATGGTTAGTGCCCCACACTTGAGAATCAACATAACAATCTTACAACTGGCAGGCATTGCCAGGTGCCACCCTGACCTCTCCCAGTCCCATACACTGAAAGTAAAGTGTGCCTCTGTGTGTGCATTTCTGTTTGTGTACATCTGTAGTACTGCACGCAGCCTAATTCCTTGTACCGTTCTCCCTACACCAGTGGCAGTTGTGCAGTTATTTGGTTTTATACAACATCAATCTGCATCCCAAACACACACTATTAAATCATAATTACAAAAAAATAACACCTAGCACAAAAACACGGAGGAAAAAAAAAAAAAAAAAAAACAGAACACATGAACACCTATTTATTCAATGCTTGGTATGACAATGGAGGAGAAAAAATAATTAAAGAAACAACGTGAAGACAGGCATGTGACTGGGTAAATGGAGACGTCCTATCCTGCGCACTGTCTTTGCAGCGCCTACTACACAGTAGGCACTCTGCAGAAGTAGCAGCATAGGAGGAATGGGAGGGACAGGTGGTGGAGGGAGGGGTATCTACATGTCACTCATGCCTAAATCAACCAATGAACTGCCCCCGTGCATCTTACAAGGACTTCCTATTGGTCAGGTGAGTGGGTGGGTGGGTGGGTAGGGGGCTACACTGCTATGACATTGGTCAAAAGGGCCCTGGGCGGTCTGGCACAGGAATAGTGGGTCATTCTGTGGAGCTGTGTAAGGGGAGGGACCAGAGTTGGAAAGGGGGTAGGGTCAGAGAAGGGACATAAAGTCAGGAAATTGCAGGAGGGAGGAGGGTGGGGACATCTATACAGGCATTTTTTTTATGGCGAGCCATCTGGCACAGTGCTCAATGCTGAGTGATCTTTTCAGCGTTCAGTTTGAGGTTTTTTTGTGTGTGTGAAATGGCGAAAAAAATGATCACAGAAAGCCACAAAAGGACCCACTATCCAAGCCCCTCAACAGTCCACCAGTATCATTCATGCGTATAATCAAGAAGGGATGAGATTCAATTATACTCAAGACAAGAAAAACAAACTCCATCCAATGTGAATTCTTGTTTGTTTTCTCTTTTTTTGTTGTTGCTGTCTATTTGTTTTCTTTTTTCTTTAACAGAGAATGCTGCCTGGTCTTTTTTTTTGGCGTGCATCTACTTGAATACTGAGTTGAATACAAAAAAGAAAGAAAAATATGCTGCTGTTTATTTTTCATTCATAGTTTTTTTTTGTTTTGTTCTTTTTTTTTGTCTGCAGTGCTCGTCTTCTAGCCACGAGGGCAAGGTGGCAGTCTCATGAACCCTCTGTAGGGGGCGCCATCTCCCATCTTCCCTCCCGCGGCGCAGGGCGCAGGGTGCGGGGCGCGGGGCAGTGACTAGGGGATAGTGGGTCTCTTTGAGGACTTTCAATCAGGGCAGAGTGGGAGGATATGGGCAACAAATGAGTTCCTAGAGAGAGGAGAACACAGCACATAAGCCAAAAAAATAAACGAACGGCGGAACAAACTAGAGGGATTTTTTAAGAAGACAAAAACACAACAAAAAACAAAAAACAACAAAAAAAGGAGGGAGGTAGGGCAGGTAAAATGTAAAGAAGGCATTAAAGGAAAGGGGGTGAAAATAGGAGAAGGGAAAGAAAAGTAAAAAGTACTAAAAGGATAAAAGAAAGGACGAGGAGAAAACACAATGTGCAACTTGACAAGCTAAGAAGAAGAGCTACATGATCTAGCAGACATGTTGAACATGACAACACGACATGCAAGGCAAGGAGATGACAACACTGGAGGTGTGCTATGATGACTCGGGACATGCTCTACAACATGAAGAGGGTGGGGCATCAGAGAAAGACGGGAGGGAGGGAGCGGAGGGTAAGGCTGGATTGAGACGGTAGCAGTGGGAATGAAGGAGTAGACTTGTTAGTGCGGTGGGAAGAGAAGAGGAGAGGGGAAGGGAAGGGGCCCCAGACAATCTTGAGGTCTTAGTAACTGTAGGATTACATGTGAGAGTGGCTGGGAGAGCTAGCTGAACTCAACAGAACTCACTAAGGGCCTGACTCTTTGACCCACCTAACCTAAAACCTCTCAGTGCCTCCGTCTTGGTTCTTGATGTCACTCCTTACAACAAAGCCCTAAAGCTAATAAAAACAGGCGTATGAGCGGCACGCTTTTTCGCATTTCAGTATGCAGGAAGTAAAACAAACAAAACTAAACCAACCAAAAGTACCAAAAAAAAAACCAAAACAAAAAAACAAAACCACAAAACACGAACCAAACAAAGAGAAAGGAAGTGGGATTAGTGTGTGAGTGTGTGTTGCAAACAGAACAGAGAGCGAGCAAGCGGAAGAAAGAGGAAACAATAGGATGTGTCAGCAGAGGGGAAGAGAGGAGAAGAAGAGAGGAGGTGAAGAGAAGAGAGGAGGTGAAGAGAAGAGAGGAGAGGATTAGCCTGGCTATCGTGACTGCAAGTCAGTCTCATCAAGACTTTAGTCTGGCCAGGCACACCATCTACAACATTGCATATTCCTCCAGAAACAGGGAACCAATCAATTTTGAGCATTCCCAAATGTTCAATGGGGCGTGTTTAAGGCAATGACACACCTGCTCAGTTAACAGGCGAGTGAAGGAATGGGTGGTCTAATCAATTTAAGATTCAACTAGTAGCAGAGAGGCGTTTCATGAACCCCTGCTAGCCACCAGGCTTGTACGAAATTCTGAATTGAAATTCAAAGTAATGCCATAATACGAACACTAGGTGGTGGTGGAAGCAGCCCAACAGGTGCCGGGAATAGTAGACACATACTGATAAATATACAGCACCATCTAGTGTTCCCATTTTGTCATTAGCTTGAATTTCTTTGAATTTAATCTACACCACCCATTGAAAGTGCATAGAACACCACCACGTAGTGTTCATACTATGGCATTACTGTGAATTTCAATTAATTTCTGGGAATTTCAATTTGGAATTTCGTACAAGTCTGCTAGCCACACCCTTTGCAGCTCCCGCGGGGAAATGTTGAAGATGGTTTGCCCTGGCAGACTTGCATTCGCGATAGCCAAGCTAGGAGAGGATAGGGAGCCGAGAAGAACAGAGTAGAGCAGAGCAGAGCACTCGCACTACTGGCTGGGGACTGTGTCAGTGGTGAGAGGAGAGAGGAACAGAGAGGAGGAGAGGAGAGAGCTTAGGAAAGAAGAGGAGAGAGGAGAGGGTAGGAAGGGTCATAGAGAAGAGAAGAGAAGAATAGAGAAATAGAGGAGCAGATTAGAGTAGAGGAGTAATTTAGAGTAGAGTAGAGTAGAGTAGAGTAGAGTGAGGTAGAGTCTGAGTAGAGTACAGTACAGTAGATTAGAGTGGAGTACTCACACTGCTGGCTGGGGTCGGTGTCGGTGGTGAGCTTGACGTAGTTTGACGGGAAGAGGCCGACGGAGCCGTTCAGTTCCCCCTTCCACCAGTCGGGATCCTCACGACTCAGTACGTTGATCACCTGACCCTTGCCGAACGGAAGCTCGTCATCATTCTGGGCCGTGTAGTCGTACATGCCAATCACCTGACACACTGTGGAGAGGGCGTGAGAAAGAAACACACAAGAGGCACACGCACGCGTGCATGAGGTTAAGAACCACTGCACTATTTGACCAGTATATAGTTGTTATTTTACCGTATGTGACCATGGATAAACGATTACGATCTCAGCAGAGAGTACGCTGATGTTGGTCATAATAACTGCATACGGCCAAATGTAGAGCAAAGTTTCAGAGTTATAACTGTTTTTTAAGTCTCAAGCTTACTACTGATTAAGGACACAGACCACAGCATGGCTGAGCTTAAAGGCCACTTCAGTCAATTTCAATATGCTGTTGCATTGGTCGCGCTACCCTTGACTTGTCAGTCCCCAGTGATGCCACATTTTTGGGCTCAGCCCTTTCCGAGATAATGAGCTATTCTAATGGGGGCAGCGATTGTTAACATTTAAAAAAAAAAAATGAACATAGGCCTACTCTTAATATTTTCCCAAAAGGTACCACTGTTTGCTAGTTGTCTGCTGATGTTGCATAACCTTTTGGATGTTTTTGGAAATAAATAAAAATGTTTTTTTATGGAACGTAAACAAGCAGCTGCCCCTATTACAATGACCAGGATCTCGGAGAAGGCTGAAGAAGGGAAAAAAAACCCTCTGGTACTGACAAGTCCAGGGTACTGTGATCTGCATATTGAAATTGACTGAAATTATCCATTGAAGTGGGTAGTTTGGGTGTGTGTGAAAGTGAAAGATCGTACAAACAGGCACCTAGGGTGAATAATTTGGGTGTGTGCATACTAGAGATGCACCGAAATGAAAATGTATGGCCAAAACCGAAACCAAATAATAACTAGACTGCCTGTGCAGTCGCCTTCGACTGCTTAAGGTATATCCCCGAAACGCGACGCTTCCAGTCCCCCATCATTCCTACCACTCCCGTCCACCATTTCGTAAACGTATATACAGACGTGACATGACGCGCATAGGCTTAAAACCAAACGACTATTGTGAAAATGAAGCAAAAAATGGGGCAAATGGTAATACTGTTTTAATGGTTCAGTGGATATACCACATTAGGTACAGTGTAATAACCAGTGTAACAATATTTAATACAATGTAATTTTTTTACTTACATCATATGTTTGTGCGTAAGTGGTATTACATGGTATTGCATATTGTTACACTGGTATTACACTATATTACATGGTATTGCATACTGTTACACTCGTTACTACACTGTACCTGATATTGCATATTGTTACACTGGTATTACACTAGTATTAAATGGTATTAAATATTGTTACATTGGTTATTACACTGTACCTAATATGGTAGATTCACTGAAATGGTGAACCATTAAAATAATGTGTTACCGGGCAAATCAATCCACCCAGTCAGAAGTTATGTGCCAAATGAAAATTCCGCCATTTTGAAAGTGTTGTCTTCCAAACTCGAATCAGTTCATGAACCTACCCTAGAGCATTCACACACAAAATCTGGGACAAATCCATCCAACCGGTCAGTAGTTATGGGCCAAACAATAATTCGGCCATCTTGAATTCAGCCATCTTGAAAGTGTTGACCTCCAAACTCGAATCAGTTCATGAACCTACCCTAGAGCATTCACACACCAAATCTGGGACAAATCCATCCACCAGGTCAGAAGTTATGGACCAAACAAAAATTCGGCCATCTTGAATTCAGCCATCTTGAAAGTGTTGACCTCCCAACTCGACTCAGTTCATGAACCTACCCTAGAGCATTCACACACCAAATCTGGGACAAATCCATCCACCCGGTCAGAAGTTATGGACCAAACAAAAATTCGGCCATCTTGAATTCAGCCATTTTGAAAGTGTTGACCTCCAAACTCGAATCAGTTCATGAACCTGTCCTGGAGCATTCACCCAAAAAATCTGGGACAAATCCAAACATCCGTTCAAAAGTTATCGCGTTAACACGAAAGACCTTACGCGGCGGACGCGGCGGCGGACGCGGCGGACGCGGACGCGGCGGCGGCGCACGCAAAACCATTACATCCCCGACGCTCCGCGTTTCGGGGATATAATTAATCACTTGGCCGAATACCGAAACCGAATATTACAGTTCAGTTTAAAGTTATCAAAAGTTAGGTTTTTCACTATTTTTAAATACTGCTTAAATCTATAGCTTACAATAAATGTTTAGACATGTTTTTTAAAGAAAATAAATGTTTATTTGAAAGTCTTCAAATATTGAAGTAGAACTGAAATTAGCTCCATTAATGCCCACTTTCTATTCGGCCACTCAATTGGCTTTCGGACGAATTTTAGGTGCACCTCTAGTGCATACAGTATATGAGTAAGAGTGTAAAAACCTGCGGTTGGCGTAGGTAGTTTTGGCGGCGTGGGCTCCGTGGGCGTGGTCTTATTGGTGCTGGGGCTCAGCAGCTTGACGTAATTGGCCGGAAACCAACCAATCTGGCGCTTCTTACCCCTCGCCTGGTGGAGAAAAAACAAGATGAAGTGAAAAAACAACAAACAACCCTACTCTCTACACAAACAACCTCTCCCAACGAGACACAGAAAACAGAAAGAATTGAGTTCCATTTCGTTTCTCCTGACCGCCAGAGGCGATGCTTTCAGCATATTGATGTCCATCGCACCAACGCACCCCATGTAGAGACAGCCACACTCCCCTTCCTATCAGCCCACAAGGTTCTTGCTGCACGCACGCAAGCACACACGTACTCACTCAGTCACGCACGCACGCACGCACTCAGTCACGCACGCACTCAGTCACTCACTTACACCAGGGGTGGAACTTGAAAATGTTCCCCACCAGTCACTGTGGCCTGTAGATTCTAAAATCTGCCAGTCACCATTTATACCAGTTCATATTCAACCGTTCCAAACATTGTAAGGCCAAGTAAGATCATTTTCTGATCAATAGTTTTGTTTCAGAGGTCATAAATTACAGTTATTGTGATGCCAATAACCAATTTGCTTAAACCTTTGATGTTGGATGCTGCGTATGATTCAGCATTAACCTGGGCGCCTGTAGAAAAATTTCACTCGGCAAGGTGATGGGTGGATTGACATATTTCACCCGCCAAATGCCAAATTCACCCGTCATTGCCAGGTGGACGTGTGCTTATTTCCATCCCCGTCTCACACGCAAGCACGCACGCACACACCCCTGTGTGTTACGCACCTGTAACTCGCCTTCCCACCAGCCCCCGGGGTTCTTCTTGCGTATGAGGATGAGTTGTCCTGGGGCCAGAGTCAGCTGCTCCGCCCCCGTGGCCGTGTAGGGCGCTATGACCTGGGCAATCTCTGGCAGACAGGCAGGCAGAGGGGAGGGAGAGAAACTGGCTCACTTTATTTATTTCACGGTGCAATTTTCTATGTTTGTCATTAGGGCTGTAACGATACACTCAACTCACGATTCGGTTCGTATCAAGATACTTGACCTACGGTTCGATACACCCCACCCCAAAAATGTATCTTTTTGATGATCGTTTATATGGAATACAAGAGGTTATTAATAATGTTCATTTATTGTTTTAGTTTAAAAAGTAAAAATTACATTGATATGAAGCTTGGAGGCACCATGACATCATATCATGTTGTTTTCTGGTCTGAATAGGAACTGAGCGTTGAAAGGGCATATCACGATACTGTCTTCTTGTATCACTATACAGTATCGTGACTCTGCACATCACGATTTCTCGATTCGATACAATATCGTTACAGCCCTATTTGTCATATACCGTGGATCAGTGCCCATGTGCTATGACCTGGTAAAGATGAAGATGCTTACGCTTTATGTATGTGAAGTATGTTCTATTTTACTGTATTTAGTTAAGTCATATTAACATGCAACACTGTGGGTCAGCTGTGAGTTAGTTGCTGTGTGAAGCCAGGCTCAAACTACACGACTAGCGATTGTATGTCCGATTTTGGCGTCGGGGTGCACTGCACACTAGAAGAGAATCGCAACTGTCAATCTTATCGCTGCTCGCAGCCACCGAGACAATGCCCGACGTTCTATTTCCAGTCGCAAATATCAAACACTGTTTGATTTCTACGATTTGCGATCGGCGACTCTTTGAGCTGCCAAAGTTTTATCTTAGAATGTCGCACACGACGAGGAAATCTTTCCCGGCAATCGCTTGCGGTGGTCGTGGGGGGTAACATTCCACCGATTGTCGTAAGGGGGGTTTTCAACCGAGAATCGGCGCGATAGTCGTGTAGTTTGAGCCAGGCTTAAGGCGCTATGACCTGTGCTGTCTATGGCCGGGGCCGATGGACAGGCAAGGATCGGGGAAGAAGATGGATGGTCAATGGATGGTCTATATCAGTGTGCACAGTGGTAATTTGTTATTTTTGGAGAAAGCTATTTTTATATTAATCTAGTTGAAATGCACATTAGTTTGATTGTTTCATTACAGCACATGTAGTGCAGTGGTTGATGTGGGCTAATGACGGATGAGTGATCATTTGGGTGGCTACCTGGCTTCTTTCCCAGGCTTCCAGTTTTCCCTGCGGTTCCCAAACCCTGCAGAAAAAGAGGACCGTGAATGCAGCCAGGTAATTATTAGATACTTATTTTAGACAGATTAAAGGTACACTGTGCAGGAAATGGTCAAAAAAGGTACTGCAACTATGCTGCTCATTGAAACTGGGCTGCCTATTGCTACATTTGATCATTTCATGAAAGTTTACTTATAGGTAATAAACTAATATTTTCTAGTATGGGCCAAGTACAGTCATCGTTGCAGCTAAAAATGGATATTTCTGGAAATGCAAAATGGGGGACCATGGAAAAGATCCCCCTCTTCATGTATGAAAAGTGCAATTTTTCCAGTCATAATGAATACTTAGAATTTGATGGTGGTGGGAAGTTTTCATAATAAAGGTAACATTAGTGAATGGGCAGCATGAATTCTGGAAATAAACAACTACAAATCTTACACAGTGTACCTTTAAGACAATTCTACAGGATCTCCTTTTTAGATATCCAGGATATGAGTATACCAAAAAGGATGAAGGTATATAGCTCCCCCAACTGAGAGGGCTCAGTGCAGAAATTCTACCAAACAGTTAATGGTTGATGTTTTTCTATTGCCGTTTAGGTGATACACATGCTCAAAATCTCACATTTTTAAATGTTATTTATTATTTTATTTAGCAGACAAAAGGCACACGCTACCACATAAACTGTGCGGCACGCAAACTTACGTCACATTCCTTGGGCTTAACATAATTGGAGGGGAAGACCCCCGTCCTCCCGCCCACCACTCCCGTCCACCAATCGCCTTCCTTCTTGGTAACAGTGATAAGATCTCCCTGCTGGAACGTCAGGTCTCCCTGCTCCGAGCTCTCGTACGTATACATGGCTATGTACTCTGCTGAGAACGGAGAAACACACACACATACACACTTCAGAACAGAAACTACCCATCATACATACAACGAGGCTATGTACGTACTCTCTCTGTGTGTATGTGTGTGTGTGTGTGTGTGTGTGTGTGTGTGTGTGTTTATCCTTTCAACAGAGTTTTAAAAGAACAAATAAAAGCATTTAAATTATAGTATACACATGTATGGTTTGTGTTCTCGTATGTGTACATGGCTATGTGCTCTGCTGACACACACTTTAACCCATTGATGCCTGATGCTGCGTTGCGCAACATTCAGGCTCATGAGATTCGAGACAACTTAATTAAAAATCTCTGTTTGAGATGCATGAACACATTCTAATGAAAGATGAGGGTCTTAGGCGTTTAAATGCAACTTAATGCATTTTTTTTCTGTGCTTCAGAAGCGGAGATATTTAGGTTTTTATAGGCTGAGGGCAGCTTTTCTTAAAAAGGGCTCAGGCATTCAGCACCCTTTTTCCCAGGTGTCTTAGGCGTCAATGGGTTAATACAATGTGTGTGTGCATGTGTTGTATTGTGTATTACCTTCTCCGAGCTCTAGAGATTTGCTGGGGGTGGGGCTGGGTCTCTTCACACTGGGCGGACTGTCCGAAGAGCCAGACTCAATACTGTAAAGAAACACACACGCACACATGAGATGTTAAAGTACAATCCTCGTCTCAAAATTCATATTTCTGGTATTCCATTCCCCAACTCCTCCACTGCCTCCTCACCTGCTGGACTTGCATAAGGATATGGACATCCACTAGGACTTGGGGGCTCTCTCCCCTCAAACAAAACGTAATTTCAAACTTCTGAGATAGCCCTGTTGCTACATAGACTTTTTACAATTAAGTACCCTTGACTTGACTTGACTCCTCTATCCCCTCATGTATCCTCACCTGATAGGACTTGCGTTCGGGTCCGGATATGAGCTTCAAGTCAGACTTGTGGGTCTCTCCCCCCGCCCCCCACAACTCATCTATCCCCTCATGCCCCTCATGGGGCAGCTGTAGCCTAGTGGTTAGAGAGTTGGTCTTTCAATCTAGGGGTTGACAGTTCGAATCCCCCCTGACCTCTCCCTACATCTCCATCCACGGCTGAAGTGACCTTGAGCAAGGCATATAACCCCACATTGCTCCAGGAACTGTAACCAATACCCTGAAAATAATAGTTGTAAGTCGCTTTGAATAAATGAAAGCGTCAGGTATGTGTAATGTAATGAAATGTAATGTATCCTCACCTGATGGACTTGCGTACGGGTCCGGATATGAGCTTGACGTAGGACTTGGGGAACCAGCCCCGTTGGCCCTGCACCTCCCCAAACCACCACATGTCCTGCTGCTCCAGCACCGTGATCACCTCGTTCTTGTTGAAGTTCAGGTGGTTGTCCTTCTTGGCCCGCCACGGGTACAGGGCCTGAGCCTGCAAACCCTCCACCTTTTCACCCTGGGAGGTGGGGACAGATAACAAAACACACAATGTAAGAACCTGTGTGTGTGTGTGTGTGTGTGTGTGTGTGTGTGTGTGTGTGTGTGTGTGTGTGTGTGTGTGTGTGTGTGTGTGTGTGTGTGTGTGTGTGTGTGTGTGTGTGTGTGTGTCCGTCCCTTTTGGCCCGGCACGGGTACATAGCCTGGGCTTTCTTCTCACCCTGGAGGAGTAAGCGCATGCAAGTGTGTAGCTGCAAGACCTAGAGATGATAGATAACAACACCACCATTCATTTAACCCATTGATGCCCAAGGCACCTGCAAAAAAGGGTGCTGAATTTCTGAGTCCTTTTTAAGAAAAGCTGCCCTCAGCCTATAAAAACCTAAATATCTCAGCTTCTGAAGCACATATGCACTGAGTTGCATTTAAATGCTAAGACCCTCATCTTTCATTAGAATGTGTTCATTCATCTCAAACAAACAGAGATTTTTAATTAAGTTGTCTCAAATCTCATGAGCCTTAATGTTGCATAATGCAGCTCCAGGCGCCAGGGCCAATGTTGCGCAATGCAACATCAGGCATCTATGAGTTAAGAGTGCTTTCCATAGGAAAAGGTACTGCAAATGTGCTATCTAGTCTATGAATTATAAACCTGTGCCTGTGCGTGTGTCCTAACACGGGTGAGGGAGGGAGATGAGCCGAGAATGTGGCGGGGGTTAAAGGCTGAGTGCTGGCATAAGGGCACAGAATAGGGGCTAGGGGCTTAATGTCTTAATGTCTGTGTCTGTAGCTCTGTGTGTGTGTGTGTGTGTGTGTGTGTGTGTGTGTGTGTGTGTGTGTGTGTGTGTATGCGCGTGTGTGCGTGCGTGCCTGCCTGCCTCTGCCTCTGTACGCTACCTGTCCTAGTACGGGTGAGGGTGATGAGCCGCTGAGCGTGGCGGGTGTGAAGGCTGAGCGCTGGCGTAGGGGCCCACTGCTGCTGGGGACTGACAGGCTAGGCTGGGGGGGCTGAGGAGGGGCTGCTGCTGCTGCTGCTGCAGGGCTGGGGGTGGGGGTGGGGGCCGCCTGCGAGGGCCACGCATCCCAGCCATCACTCTCCTGCTTCTCACACGAGTTGGAGGGCCACCTGCAGACAGGCAGACAGACAGACAGACAGACAGACAGACAGACAGACAGACAGACAGACAGACAGACAGGCGCACGCACACACAGAAACATTAATCATGAGGCCATAACCAAGGGCCGAATTAGTCCTGCTATGACCATCTGCAGAGAGAGACACACATTGATTTTCACATTTTCTTCCCATGGCTGGACACAAATAATAGTCACCACAGATTCTGAGAAGTTCTGAGTTGTTTTGAGTTGTTCTGAGCAGTTTCTAAGCTATGCAATGATGATAATTGGATTATATTTGAAAATATTTCATGTCATGTGAAGATTATCATTCATCCATGCGACTTATATACCAACATGCGACTTATCAGTATAGCTTCTTCACAGTGCTTTTGCTCATCCTAGCGATCGGGAACACAGTAGTTTCTGAGTGGCACTCACGTGGTGCTGAAGTCGGCCCAGTTGTTGGCATTGGAAGACGAAGAGGAGGAGGAGGAGGGGGCGGTGGCGGCGGCGGCAGCAGGGGGGGCAGCAGCGCCTACCGGAGGGGCGGCGGGGGGTGGGGGGGCGACGGCCGACGGCACCGCGCCCGCCTCCGAGGGGAACAGGTCCTGGGGCTGGATAGCGGGTGGAGTGGGAGTCGGGGTGGGGGCGGAGGATATGGGAGTGGTGGAGGATGTGGGTGTGGCCATCTGGGCGTTGTTGGGGCCCATCCTAGGGCCTGGGGCGCAGGCAGTGGCTGCTGTGGCACGTAGAGGGAGTGGCACCTGAAACAGGTCGAAAACAGGTAAAACATTTTAGAGAAAGTGCGCTCAACTCCCAACTGTTTCTTAAAAGGTCTTTGGGTACGAGCAAACAGCAGAGTTCATGTGTAGTAAAAAAGCCACCCTCCCGGGTGCAATTCTTGCAGTTTTAATCTACTGGGATAAGCATGACAGACAGACGTCTTAACGCTGAAGAAGGCTTTGGCCAAAAAGTCTGTCTGTCATGCTAACCCAGTAGATTAAAACTGCAAGAATTACACCCGAGAATGCGGCTCTTTTGTTACTAAACAAAAACAGGTAAAAGTACTAAACAAGGGCAAATAGCAATCCAGTCATCCAGTAATAGTGTCAGCTAGTGTGAACAGCAATGTGAAGTGTAAAGTGTTTTTTTTTTCTGTTGTAATTGATGTTGTTGCTGTTGTTTGATACGCCTGTCTGTGTCCCATGTCTGGTGCCAGCTTTTTGTGGGGTAAATACAATTGCTCCACAGGGGCAATAAAGTTCTAAGAAACAAACAAACAACAATGTAACTAACTAACTAACCTCGGATTCGGGAATCTTCTCTGCGTAGTTGGCGGGGAACCAGCCGGTCTTGCTCTTGAGCTCTCCACCCAGCCAACCGGGCTCGCCTGTCTGGGACTCATCCACCTGTTGTGGGGGAACTGGCGGTTAGACTGGGGACGCGGCACATGCATGTAGCCAAGGGGAGAGAAGTTGCTTGCCAAACCTGTGCAAAATGTGCAATGAAAGGAGGATTGCTGCAGCAACTCCAATGTGATGTTTAAATTTTATCCACTATATAGGTGCAAGATTATGGTTTCGACAAGGTGTCTCTGATGATGTGAAAGTTAAAATAGGGTGGACTGTTCCTTTAAACATCCACATCAGAGTTCCTCCTTTCAGTGCTTCTGGTTGATGCACCGGACTGTGAGGTATAGAAACGTAGACTTCTCACTTGCCGGCCACTGTGGCTAGTGGTTTTCCCGAGTCACTAGCCATCCAGCTATTCTACTAGCCAAAAATTTGATTTTTTTTATCATCATGTTGTATCTAACCTCCGAAGATGCGGTGCTTAAAGCAAGAAGATGAGTGCATGGGTTTCTACATTGAAATAAAGCAAACAAATAGAAACTGAGTAAAACTGATCTTTTTCTTGAACTTAAATACGAACAATTGATACACAGGGGGCAACGTGCAGAATATACACTATTCTGATATGTCATACCATAGAATAAGCTACCTGTCAAATTGGCTAGTGACACTGAAATTGTTACCAGCCACAGCCAAGTTTTTACCAGCATTTGGCTGGTTGGCAGGTGCCAGTGTCAAGCCCTGGTGTAGAGGTCAACGCACACGTTTGCAGCCCCAGAGGTCTGTGTTCAAACTAAGCCTAGAAGGGCTGGGCAACTCTCCTTCCCCTTTGCTACAATGCAACACAATTTAAATAGTTAAATGTATGCAGTATATGGCAGTACAACAGCATAGCATTCTTAGTGATAAATGGGGTGCAACAAAATCAAAGAGGTGATGTAATGCCCATAAAATACTGAACAAAAAAAACGTTTTAAATGAAATGATAACATATTCCATGTGAGATTGCCATATGTAAACGTGGACTGTGTTCCATTTCACCTACTCGACAACCGATAATGCCCTCGTTAAGATACAATTCAAAAATCGGTCAAAATGAAGTAAATGTAGTGTTGATATCCAGATGTAAAACTGGGTGCACCAATGAGAGGTCTCTAATTGGCAGAGGAGGGCATTCTCCAAAATAGGGTTTGATGACAGATGAAGAAACATTACTCGTAAAAAATAAACAAATTACAAGAAATTAGTAGTTACATTTGAGACAAAATGGAACACAGTGCTGGACTTTTGGATGGCAGCTTCAGCTTTCTCTTAAGTAGCAGAACCAAAACACGAGCACATGGACCAACACAGAGGCATACACAAGGCAATGGGAGCAAGCAACACATGACGATGCTAGAGGAAATATCTGGCAATTAGCCTATAGAGAACACCCATCTTCACAGTCAAACTTCATCTCATCTACAACACCCACCCCCCCCACCCCTTCCTACCCTACTCTTTGCTATTAAAGGAAATAAAGGCAGGAAGCAGTTTAATGGAGGGTTTGAACTGTACCTCAAACCTGGTGTCTCAAAAGTCTAGGTAAGCAAGCAGTATTATGCAGACGTACTGCTGATAGGCAAACAATACGTCCTGATATAACACTAACGCCAAAGAGGTTGGATTAATAAAGAGGAATCAAAACACACCCACCCAATGCAAAAGAGTGTGCTCAAGTTGGGTCTCCTAAGGGGGGCGTTCTCCCCTCCTTCTTCTATTTTTGAAGTGTTTGCACAAGAAGTGCGCTACCGCCATCTACAGCGCTAAGGGGACTCCATTTATTCTCAACTTCAGGATACCAGAATGACGTATCTCTGTCTATAAGATCTCTGCTAACACTGTGCTTCCAGGAGGAGGGATCAATACCAACTTTGAACCAATGGGAACAAGTGGAATGCAGCGGTATGAAGATGCGATTGGATGGATGGGAGGGGAGGGAGGGCATCAGCCTGCACTACTTACCCACTCCCCCTTCACCTTGACGGCGACAGCAAGAGAGAGCCAGGAGGTTAGCAACAGAGAGAGTAGAGTATAGAGTATAGAGTAGAGTAGAGTAGAGCAATACAGTCAGCAATACAATCATTGGTACGGTTAGTCAGAGGAGAGGGTAGAGTTTGGTACATACATAGACACGCAGACACACACAGAATACCGGTACATGCATACAGACACAGAGACACAGAGACACACACACACACACAGTGTCCACAAACGCACAGTCCACACTCACACAGTGTTAGGAGACAAACTTATAGTGTAGAGCAGTGTACAGTACAGTAGTGTACAGTAGTGCAGTGCAGTGCAGTGCAGTGCAGTGCAGTGCAGTGCAGTGTAGTGTAGTGTAGAGTAGAGTAGAGGAGTGTACAGTACAGTAGTGTAGTTTAGAGTAGAGTAGTGTAGTGTAGAGTAGTGTAAAGTAGAGTAGAGTAGAGTAGAGTAGCGTGCAGTAGTGTAGAGTACAGTAGAGCAGTGTAGAGTAGAGTAGTGTAGAGCAGCAGAGTGTACAGTACAGTAGTGTAGAGTAGAGTAGAGTAGCGTACAGTACAGTACAGTAGTGTAGAGTAGAGTAGCGTACAGTACAGTAGTGTAGTGTAGTGTAGAGTAGTTTTATTGAGGTGCCAAGCAGCCTTCTCATAATAGACATTGCATTGTGCAGGCGTGTGTTCCTCACCACCACGATGTCTCCAGGCTGTATGGTGATCTCGTCGTGGCTGCGGGCGTCAAAGGGGTACAATGCTCTGTAGTACACCACCTTCACCTTCTCCTGCAGGGAGCTCACTGAGGGAGCCTTATCTGAAACACACACACACACATAGCTGTTCACAGAAAAGCACTCACTCACTCACCCACCCTCCCTCTACCGGTACATAAACTCACGCACACAACACAGAGACATTTGTGTCTTGCTCATTCACACCGGTTTTGTACACACACACACACGCGCACACACACACACGCACGCACACACACGCACGCACACGCACGCGCACGCGCACGCACACGCACACACACGCACACACACACACACACACACCTAGCGTGGGCCAGGGTGCTTGTCCCAGTATTTTGGCCTGTGGCTGGGGCATGAAGAGCTGGCTGATCTGGTCTGGCTGCGGCTGCGGCGGAGCGTCCTGCAGGGGGGCGGCCATCGGCATCGTCATCGTCTCCTCCTCGCTGGCGGCACTCACGCTACTCAGCCACGTCTGGGCAGCAGGCGGAGGGGTGGGGGTTGGCACCGGAGACGGCACCCCCTCGTCCGTGCCCGTGCCAGACAACCTTGTGGAGTTCAAAGGTGAAAGGTCAAACAGAAGGAAGGATGCAAAGTGCGTTTCGGATTTTAACCCCTTTACACAGAGACTCTGTTAGTCACCAGAACCCGTCAACAGAATTGTAATGACCAAGTCTTAATCTGTTACTTAAGGCTCTTGGTACCGTCATAGCAATGTTGTTAGGATGTAGTTGAGTCTTTTCAGCCAATGAGTGAACAGTGTTGAGTCTTGAGAGTGGAACCGTTCATTGGACAATATGGACAAACACACACGACACACAGATACACACTCCACACAAACACACACACACGACTGGTCGTCACCTGGACTCTGAGAGCTCTAAAGCAATATGGACAAACACACACGACACACAGATACACACACCACACACACACATGATTGGTCGTCACCTGGACTCTGAGAGCTCTACTGATTTCCTGTCGATGGAGGGCTGCATGTCGCCTCCTAGGGGCTCCTTGTGGTATTGCTGCTGCTGCTGTTGCTGCTGCTTGACGTGGATCTCCCTGAGCTCCTGCAATACAACATGGGATACAGGAGGACAGGTGAGGGGGGAGGCCAGGGGGGAGGGGGTGGGAGAGCGCAGGGGTCAAGGGGGCAGAGGAATAGGCAGGGCTGGACTGGGGGGAGAAATAGAGCCCGGGCACTTTTGGCTAAAGGGGCCCCTTATAATTAGCGAGAGAGAGAGAACTGACTCACCAGGGGGCCCGCACCCTCGTGGGCTCCTATTTTCCGAAATGTAAAAAAATTCTGAAAATAGGGGCCCACGAGGGTGCGGGGCCCACCGGGAAATGCCCAGTATGCCAGAGGGCCAGTCCAGCCCTGGGAGCAGGGGAGCTGTTGCTGCTCATGGTGACGCCTCACTCACATTCACAACACGCACACACGCAGTCTCCATCACTCATACACGTACTCTCCTACACACGCCTGTGCACATACACACGCCTGTGCACATACACACGCCTGTGCACATACACACGCCTGTGCACATACACACGCCTGTGCAATGCGTGCTAACCTGTTGCCTTGCAAGCGCCTCCTCAAAACAAAAAGGATTATTCACTCTTGAACATCTATTGCTCTTACTCATTTACTAGGCAGAAAAACAATATCTGTATTTGTGTGCGTGTGCGTGTGCGTACAAACAGTACGTCTTTCTACCTGTGTAACTACTAGGGTAGTCATGATTGCTGTGTACGTATTTTACAATAGTCATCTCACAAAGTGTGATATCTTAGCAGCCCAAGTTAAGTTGAGCATAACTTGGAACTTGGTCAACAAACGCTTTTCGACACAGGCTGGCAGGTAGTGTGCTCAGTGATCATATTCCAATCTATTCCATCTATTACAATGTATTTATTTATTTTGTAACTTGTGCTACCTCTTGTCCAGAGCATCTTTGGAAAAAAAGAGATTTCTAATCTAAAATAAAAATAAAAGGTGAAATTAAAGTTTGAGACACACTTGCATGGAACGCGGTGTGACTGACAGCTGGCCTGGCACAGGGAGCCTGCAGCAAAGGATGCTGGGAAGGCTAGCCACTGTCGTCACGGAAACCAAGCTCACACAACAAGCAGCGTTAGATATCGCTCTACTGTAGAGTGTTGATCATGATGGTTAGTTAATGTACGCGTGCGTGTGTGTGTGTGTCAGAGACTGATTTTGGCACCACACAACACTGATTTTTGGTTATTAAGAAACACATCCACCAGCACACCTCTCAATGAGTGAAAAATAAAGGATTTTCCACACTCGACAAACCAATTTGCAAAAACATGTCATGCATGTGTTTGCGACCTTGTTAATAGACTAATGTAATTAAATTAGGAGTATAAAACAAGGTTGTTTTGGCTGGGACTTCTGATACACACCGACCAGACACAACAAGAAGGTAGTGTACTATTCATTATGGAGCTGAGGTAATGATCTGGGGTCATTTGGAACATTTTTAGATCACTTTTAACATCCAAACGTTTTTGCAAGTTTAGATTGGGGACTTATGAGACATGTCAGAGAGAGAGAGAGAGAGAGAGAGAGAGAGAGAGAGAGAGAGAGAGAGAGAGAGAGAGAGAGAGAGAGAGAGAGAGAGAGAGAGAGAGGGGAGAGAAAAGACAGCCTGGGCAGATAGAAAGAGAAATATGGATAGATGGCAGTACTGGGAATTATCGTCTGCAATATCTTACCCCCATCCCCCTACTACCACCTCACACAGACAACAAGCACACAAAGAACAACCATACACACATAACCCACACTCACAAAACCAGAGGACAGTGCACACCTCAAAGCTGCAGGCATGAAGAAGTGCCAACTATAATAGTTAGCTACAGTTAGAGTGCAGACAAATACACACAAGTGCCCACAAACTCCACGACACGCACGCGCATTCACATTAAGATGTACACACGCCAAATTGACAAAACCCACACCGAGCTGAAAAACCAAAGCTGGTCCACACTTAGAAGTGCATACACACTGTTAGAACTCATGAACCGGATTGGTTATCTTCATCGTCAACATCACCATCATCATGAAAGCTAGCTGTGTGAGTAAGAGACCATTTCAGAAATACAGCGGATTGCAACTCTACAAAAATAAGAATAATGGACCTGCTGTGGCCAACCGGTGGTGCGCTAGCCTGCCATGCAGCTGACCCGAGTTCGATTCCCAGTCAGGGTCCTTTGCCGACCCCTCCCCGTCTCTCTCCCAATTCCCTTCCTGTCCACCTCTCATACTGTCATATCAAATAAAGTTAAAAAAAAATAAAAATAAAATACAAATCTTAAAAAATAATAATAATAATTAAAAAAATAAGAATAATGAGCAACATTGGGGCGGCCAGACTGGGCAATTGCCTGGGGCGGCCCCATGGCGAAACCCTAGCCTGAAAGAACATTGTAAAATGGACGATGATCACTACTAACATCTTATGTCCAGGCTATTACCAAAATACTGCAATACTAACTTGGTACCTGCGTTTTTGTCATGAGCAGGTTATAAGCATTTTTTCACCGATATGGTGACTTTATTTCCCCCGTCAAGGGGCACTGGTGGGGGTGTCGCACGGGCTGCAAATCATTGTAGGATCGCCACTATGAGCTACGACCTGTCTGCCTGCTAACGTTTAACAAGGAGGACACAAGATGGAGTCTATCTATACCATGACTGATAACACTGCAATACTGATAATGCTGTGTCCTAGTGGTTAGGGAGGTGGTCTTAAAGGGGTATGCCACTATTTTGGGGCTTAATACAGTTAAAATCGTTGGCTGGGGTTTATAAAGGTGGTAAAGTGTCTTATTTTTCATGTTAAGCGTTGTCTTGCTTTAAGACAAGTGAAAAGAGGGAATATGCTACACGGATCCATTGACTTTCACTAGCTTAGCGACATATTCCCTCTTTTAACTCTTTTAAGCAAGACAACGCTTAACATGAAAAATAAGACACTTTACCACCTTCATAAACCCTGGCCAAAGATTTTAACTGTATTAAGCCCCAAAATAGTGGCATACCCCTTTCAAGTGATACTGTCCAATTTTTGGAAATAAGCTTATTGTACACCTCGAGTTAAATGATTGGGTTTTACCTTTCTCCTGTACTTCCAAAAGTTCTCTGAGTATGTCACAAAGTTTATCTTCAAGCTAGCAGTTAACATTGAGTCTTATGAGACCAGTTAGCCGCCAGCTAACCCATAAAACCCATTCTTTCAACTCAAGGAGAGGTGTAAAATAAGCTTATTTCCAAAAATAGGACAGTATCACTATCAGAGCGTTGCAGGTTCGAATTCCACCCTTTCCTCTCCCTACACCTCCATCTATGGCTGAAGTGCCATTGAACAAGGCACCTACAGTAAAGCACCTCAGCTAAGTGTAATGTGATCTGTAATGTAATTGATTAGGTCACTCATGTCCAATGCCTACGTAACTCACATAATTTATTCAATTGTGTGACCAGTCAGTTAGTGTAACTGCACAAAAAAAGACTATAGCCGCTTGACTTAAAATACCAAAGCAAAGTAACTGAATTACAAATACCATTTTGCATATATTATTCTTTCCCCTCTGATTATAAGGAACAGCTAACAGCAAATTAAATGGAACAAAATTAGCCGAAGAGCACATCAGCTACTGCTGTCGTGTGCTAATAAACATGTCTAGTATTGGCGACATGAAATAGCACCTGGGCTAAGTACAACGTGATAAGTAAAAAAACAAAAACAAAGCAAAACAAAAACCTATAGATCTCCTAGACCAGTGGTTTTCAAAGTGGGGGCCGCGGCAGGTTGGCAGGAAAAGTATCGCAAAACAAAATGAATTATTGAATAAACTATATAATAACTAACGTCAACCAAAATAAACCAAAAATAACCTAAGCATTATTCCTATTATGCAAGTACAGCATTATAATAATCTATTGCATCTCTGAACATTACTTCGATTATTGCACGACCCACATAAGGGGGGCCTTCACCAGAATCTACTGGTATATAGGGGGCCTTGTCATGGTAAAGTTTGGGAACCCCTGACCTAGACCAGAAATGATCTGAATGAAACCAATTAACACGCAAACAAGTCCACCACATCCAGGTTCATGCGAATGCAGAGATGAGAGAGCGAGCGGACAGGACAGGGCCACACTGAGACAGTCTACACTAGAGGGTGTGTAGCTATAGGCTGAGAAGGTGTGGGGCTGGGGTGGGGGGTGAAGGGATGTCGGCCCTGAAGCAGACCCTTCTCACCATCTCAACAGATGCTACAGACAGCAAACGGGGATGGCATTGGAAGGCGTTTGGGACGGGTTGGGTGAGAGCATTTTGGGGTAGCGTAGCTTGGGGCAGTGGGTGGGTGGGTGGGTATAAGGTGTGAAAGGGGCAGTGTGTGTGTGAGTGTGAGTGTGTGTGTGTGTGAGTGTGAGTGTGTGTGAGTGTGAGTGTGTGTGTGTTACTGTTTTCAGGCCGACTAGAAAGGTCCCGGCGCCCATTGCCGCACCTGTTGCGTTCAGAACTGAAGTGCCAACCTGGGGACCACCCATGTTCATACCAGCTTGCATGTACCACGTTGTGGTTAGCTGTACCACGTGACTCCATGTTACCTGGATGAACCTGCTGATATCTACATACGAATGTTGTTGTCACGGTTCGCAGACAAAATCCAAGTATCTTTCAGTTCCGGTTCGCTCAAATTTTCAGCATGAACATGTCAGTCGGTTCGATATCAGGTGCGGGTACGGGCACCAGAACGGTTCTCTGTCAGCCTGAATGTGCTGTGTGTGCATGTGTGTGTGTTAAGGGGGCAGAGGGGAGGACCTGGAGGTAGCGCCCTATTCGCCTGAGACAGGCAGACAGGGAGGAGAGGCAGTCCAGCAGAGCCGCATTCTCCAACGAGCCCTCACGCTGCAAGAGACACACACACACACACCACACACAGGCCACCAGTCAGACATGCTGCTGCTGAGTGTGTGTGTGTGTGTGTGTGTGTGTGTGTGTGTGTGTGTGTGTGTGTGTGTGTGTGTGTGTGTGTGTGTGTGTGTGTGTGTGTGTGTGTGTGTGTAGTACACAAAAAAGTGTCAATCATAATACTGTATCTTATTTGCCAAATGTACGTAAGTGCGTGTATGTATATATTTATGTATGTAACAATACCCAAGTGTCTATATACAGTATAAGTGTTGTGTGTGTGTGTGTGTAGAAAAATGCCTGACAAAATGTTAGGTGTGCTTGATGGTGTGTATTCACAACAAAATCATATAAACATCTCATCTCAGTTTTTTTTTTTCAAAATAGCATCAGCATTTCAAATTGTATACTTGCAGTAAAAGGTGTCAAATACTCTCTGCCTGTTATCTATCTTGTCTGCCCGTTTTTGTGAGTGTAAGTTCAATCAAACTCCTCTAGGCGTGAGTCGTGTTACGACAAGGGAAAAACTAGAGGGAGGGAAAAACACCATCAACTTAACGGGATGCACAGCACACAGACTTGACCACAAAATCAGGTTGGACAGTTGAATATGCTATGTTCATTGTGCAGTACTTTGAAACAACCACAGAGGGGCAGCAGAGAGTGAGTACAATGCTGATGCTGATGCAGAAAGGGAGGGAGTGTTGAGCGAGAGGGGGGTGGGTGTTTGAGGACGGTAAGGAAGCTGCTGAGCAGAAGCAGACAAACTAGACTGACAAAGCAAAAGTACTGCCATATCTTTGTTCTGACCGTGTCCTTAACAAAGATAACTCCACTAATCTCAATAAACTCTAACTAAGGATCAGCAGGTTCGGGTGGAACAAATAGGTGGCTTTTACTTTCTGAGCCCTTTTTTTTAAGAAAGTGCGCTCAACTCCCGACTGTTTATTACAAGGTCTTTGGGTGTGAGCAAACAGCAAAGTTCATGTTTAGTAAAAAAGCCGCACTCCCGGGTGTAATTCTTGCAGTTTTAATCTTACTGGGTTAGCATGACAGACAGACAGACGTTTCGGCCTAAGCCTTCTTCAGCGTCTTTCTACAAATATGTGGCTTTTACTTTCTGAGCGCCGACATGTCCATCTCTGGGTTTAGGCAGGCGCTTGGTGTGCAGTGATGAGCACAATGGATTCATTAGACGTTTATAATCCAGCGTCACATTTTGTAAAACATTTTGTTTTACCTGTTCAATTTCAACCAGGTGATATTTCAACCAGCCAGTCACCTGGCTGCGTTGCATAGGTAAAACCAAGTCATTTTGGAATATGTGGCACTAGATTGTAACTCGTGAATCCTTTTTGCCCATCACTGTTGGTGAGTGGGGCGGGGCAGGACAGGGCAAGGAAAGACATTGGGTGCGTTCCAATATGCGACCTTGCGTCCTCCACTTGTGCTTGTGGCCTCACCCCGCCTCCTGGCTCAGCCTCCGTGGAGAAAACAATGTAGTTTCCCAGCTGTCAGCCTAGCCAAAACCATTTTTGGGGGACTATTCTTCATTCACCATCCAGTTTGCAAATGAGAAAATTACTTTTGTGAGATATTGAAGTATAAAATGTAATGCTGTTGTCAGTGATGTCATCAAGAGATATTCCTGATACGAGGCCACAAGTACATGTGGAGGAGGCAAGGTCGCATATTGGAATGCACCCATAGGCATGGGCAAGGGGCAAGGCTGGCCAACAGCCGGGAGTCTGGTCTCTCTACCTGTGCAGCCCGTGGCTTGTCCAGGCCCAGCTGCAGCTGTAAGCTCTCTATCCTGGAGGTGCGCACCTGGTAAAACCCTCCCAGAGACTGGCCAAGTGAAGGAGGAGGAGGAGGAGGAGGAGGAGGGAGCAGGAGAGCGAGAAGGGGGGCCAGCCAACCGACACGGGTGTGGATTTGGTGGATTTTGAGGGATTGTGCCACAGTGATATGAGATGGTGTGTGTGTGTGTGTGTGTGTGTGTGTGTGTGTGTGTGTGTGTGTGTGTGTGTGTGTGTGTGTGTGTGTGTGTGTGTGTGTGTGTGTGTGTGTGTGCAGGGTGACAGTGTTTTGGGAGTAGTTGGGTGGAGCGGGTGCCACATTGGAGCCACATCATGAGAGGAGACATTTCATTTGCGACACACACGACCAGATGGAATGCGACGCGACCAGGTGAGAGGTGCGAGGTGGAGGGATGGGCAGAGGAACAGAAACAGGAACAGGAACAGGACAGGACAGGTGGAGTGAGGTGGAGTGGAGGGTAACAGAGTAAGAGTGAGTGAGAGAGGGAGGGAGTGAGATTAGGATGAGAGGAGAGGTGGAGAGATTACCACCACAGGTGCTGGGAATCTCTCTGTCTCAAATCATGAACACAGTACGACAGGCATGGGCATAAAAAACAAGGGAGACACACCATAGTCACATATAGCAATACGAATCACACGAACAACAACAATACACATGCACAGCGATATACATATCCACACACAAATAGTAGGGCTGTAACGATATTGGATCGAACCGAGAAATCGAGATACTCAGAGTCACGATACTGTATCATGATGTAAGGAGGTAGTATCGTGATATGCCCTTTCAAAGTTTTGTTATCCTTCAGTCCAGAAAACAGCCATATGATTCGATGTGATAGTGCTTCCAAGCTTCAAATGAGATACATTTCAGAAATCGTGGGGTCTATCGCATCGTAGGTCAAAAATCGTGATACGAACCGAATAGTAAGTTGAGTGTATCGTTACAGCCCTAACACAGAGACCAGAACACGTCAATCCCACACAAAGTACGCATATTGTTTACACACAGGGTTAGGAGGACTACAGGGTAAGGATCGGTACAGTATGGACCTCGACACCCACGGCTCCATAAACAGGAAAACTCCATACATTGCATGGACGCACGCACGCGCGCACGCGAGCACGCACGCACTCACTCACTCACTCACTCACTCACTCACTCACTCACTCACTCACTCACTCACTCACTCACTCACTCACTCACTCACTCACTCACTCACTCACTCACTCACTCACTCACTCACTCACTCACTCACTCACTCACCCTCTATCTCTCTCCATCACACACACACACTCTCACACACACAGGCACAAAAGGGGAATGGCAAACTACAGAGGTAGGTTAGAACCATTGGTGTCGTTATGAAGTGATTGAGCAGCCCAGGGATCTGATCTCTGCTTGTGTGGAAAAAGTGTTTAGGTAGGTGTGTGTGTGTGTGTGTGTGTGTGAAATGTAAAAAAACAAAAGTGGAGTGAATAAGCTGAAGTGTGTACTAAAAGGAGCGTATAGCCACCACAGCTTGTGTTCAGGGGTGCATTTCTGGAAAGCGTAGTTGCTAACTATGTTAGCTACTTTGCTGGTTGCAATGCAATTTCCCATTGGCAACTACCGATGTTGCTAACTGCTAACAAGTACGCTTTCCAGAAATGTACCCCATGTGTGCTTTCTCTACATGCTGTGCATTTACATGTGCAACTAACCATGTTACTCCAAAGTGCATATATCAGTAACAGACTCAGACTCAGACTCTCTTTAGCTTTTTTTACATGTCTCCTATTTCTTTCTCTTTACTCCTTTAAGAATCGGTACTTCTGAACTGTGTGTGCTGCTGCCCGTGTCCATATCACCTGTACCTAGAGCTGTGTGTTGAAGACTGTATTATAGGGTGTGGCGCTATACCTTACTGCGTGCGTGTGTGTGTGTGTGTGTGTGTGTGTGTATGTATGTGTATGAGATGCTGCATACCTAGGTGTGTGTGTGTGTGAGTGTGTGAGTGTGTGTGTGTGTGTGTGTGTGTGTGTGTGTGTGTGTGTGTGTGTGTGTGTGTGTGTGTGTGTGTGTGTGTGTGTGTGTGTGATATATACCTTGAGCTGTGTATTGAATGCGTCTATCTCCAGTAGTTTGGCGCGCGTCTCCGTCTCCACCTGCTCCAGCTGTTCCTTCAGCTGCTGTCGAGCCGCCTCCTTTACTGCCAGCGCCCTCTGCAGGCCCGACAGGGAATCTCCTGGAAGACGCACAACACAGCACAGGGGTTACTGGGCGAATATACCAGCCGCGACATGAGCGAGGCGAGCGACGGAAGTAATTGACTTTGTATTGAGTCGCGTGACAAAAGCGATTCTGGAGACTAGAGCCGATTCACGCAACGAGAGCGACAGTTTATAGTTGAACTCCTGGGAATGTTGTGCAAATAAGCTATGACGCGGTTCGGCGACAAGCCGCCACAGCCAATTACTGTATAGAGGTCAGGGACCACAGCCAATGAGAATGTTGGAATGCTTGCCTTCTGCTTTTATCGGACATACTCTAGTCGCTTCAATCGCTCGTATCACTCTTGCTGCACAGAAGCGATTCTCTGTCGCTTTAATCGCGTCGCGGCAGGTCTATTCGCCCGGTTAGAGGACAGACAGGCACGCACACGGGCATAGTACATGGAACTGATGTGTCAATCAAACGTGTCTTAATCTCTGTGCGTATCCATAGTGCAGCTCTTACTGTGTAGGCTGTTCTGCTGGACCTGCTTGAGTTGGTCATTGAGACACTGCTTATCTGGGATGAGACGAGCCAACCACTGCTGAGACTCCTGTGGGGAAGACAAATACATGCACGCACGGACGCACGGACGCACGCACACATACGCACACATACGCACACATACGCACACACACACACACAGTATTAGCCAGGTCTGACTGAGAACAAAACACCTGGGCCAAATACATACAGCACTATTGTTGCGATAAGGAGAGGTCAGGGAAAGGTCAGTGCACGTAGAGTATACAATACACAACCATATGACACACCTCACTCAGCCCAAGTGAAGAATGGCATTGGTTTTGGGTTGAGACCGCCCATATAAGCCAGGTGGAGGTGAACATTGGGGAGTTGATTGTCACGCTGGGAGTAGCAGGGTGAGAGTCTACCCATGGCCGACGTGACGCCCTTTTTTTGCACTTGGATGTATTTGTATTGCTGGTTGAAGAGCGCGGTGTGAAGAAGAGAAGTGGACCTGCTCTTTTATCTGAATGGACTACAGCAGGGGTGTCAAACTCAAATTGACCGAGGGCCAAAATCAAAATATGGAACGAAGTCGAGGGCCGAAATCAAGATTTATTTGTAATAAATGGACTAAAATCCTGCAGGCACGCACTTACTCATAGTTTAATTTCACACACACTGGCACATATTGCATTGCATAGGAGTGTGAGCTGTGTCATTGGCCTGGGCCCGCTCATAACTTACTTCTGAGAAACACCAAATTTCATGTTCAAGTCTTGGTACACTGTACATTAATGATGTATGAGGGCTAACTGTAATACACATTTGAAATGATCTCGCGGGCCAAATAAAGTGACTCTGCGGCCCAGATTTGGCCCCCGGGCCTGAGTTTGACACTAGAGAGAATGCACTGCTCGAGCTGGCCGGCACCCAGAGCCAACGTGGAGCCTTTTGCACATCCTAGCCCCACGCTTGTAAGCTAATGCTCATGTTCCTTTCCTGGGGCTCACCGTACAGGCAACGCCACCTCAGCATCTCACATGTCCTTTTCCACGTTATTGCATTTCTCGTCTAGGGCCTGGTTATGCAAAAATAGGGAGATAACAGATCGAGCCATAACACTATATAAAGTTGTTTAAAAAAAAGACTTGACTGAGCTAGCTTGTATATTTACACTGTACCTGCAGTTGTTGCTGTAGAGTGGGTGATCATGGTGTGTGTGTGTGTGTGTGTGTGTGTGTGTGTGTGTGCGTGCGTGTGCGTGTGCGTGTGTGTGTGCCTGTGCGCGCGCACGTGCGTGTGTGCCTGTGCACGCGTACCTGCAGCTGCTGCTGTAGTGTGGGTGATCATGTAGTGTGGGTGATCATGTAGTGTGGGTGATCATAGTGTGGGTGATCATAGTGTGGGTGATCATAGTGTGGGTGATCATGGTGTGTGTGTGTGTGTGTGTGTGTGTGTGTGTGTGTGTGTGTGTGTGTGTGTGTGTGTGTGTGTGTGTGTGTGTGTGTGTGTGTGTGTACCTGCAGCTGCTGCTGTAGTGTGGTGATCTCTGCGATGCGGAGCTCTCGTGTCTTGTTAGTGTTCTCGATCTCATGCCTCTGGACAGTCAGCCGAGAGCGCAGATCGTGAAGCTTCCCCTCCAACTGGTTCTTCTTATCACTCTGAAGACACACACGCACGCACACGAACACACGCACACGAACACACACACACACACACACACACACACACACACACGAACACACACACACACACACATACACACACGTCTCATTCAGGCAAAAATCATGAAGCAATTCTGCATCTTAACATATTTTAGAGAGTTGAAGTGGGATCTGTTCTCCTCAGTTTGTGTGTGTATTTGAGTTTTAAGTGTGTGTGTGTGTGTGTGTTTGAATGGCAAAGTATGGGTGACTGAATATGTGCGTGAGTATGTGTATCCATCAGAACCTACAGTTCAATCTCCAGTGTGTGTGCGCGTGTGCGTGCGTGCGTGCGTGCGTGTGCGTGTGCGTGTGAGCCCAACAGTGTGTGTGTGTGTGTGTGTGTGTGTGTGTGTGTGTGTGTGTGTATGTGGGTGGGTGTGCCCAACAATTCCTCCAGTTTGAAGTCCAAAAGAGGTGTGTGTGTGTGTGTGTGTGTGTGTGTGTGTGTGTGTGTGTGTGTGTGTGTGTGTGTGTGTGTGTGTGTGTGTGTGTGTGTGAGTGTGTGTACCCACCAGTGCCTCCAGTTCGAACTCGAGTGTCTTCTTGCGTGCCTTGAGCAGCACGATGTTCTCCTGTTCTCGGTTCCGCTGGTTCAGGAGCTCCTGCCGCCGGTTCCTCTCCCACTCCAGCTGACGCTGGCGTTCTAGCTCACGCTTGGCAGCCTGACGGAACGCACGCGCACATACACACGCGCACACACCACGCACACGCACGCACACACACGCGCACACACGCGCACACACACGCACAAAAACACACACACACACACACGGACACATAGGCAAACACAACATTACACATAAATATGAAGGGGATTTACACAAGGCGGTGAGTCTGACAAAAGACTGCTCAGGCTCAATTCAGGTAAACAGCCACATGCGCCACCCTCTCTCCTCCAACTCTCATCCTCGTTTTCTCACAGCTCTCTAGTTATTTATCTATTTATTTCTATTTTTATTTTTTATCTCTTCTTTTTAAACGTTGATAAGCCCCTTAGCTTTTTAAAATGTGTCTTTATGAAACTGTCCTTTTATGCTCTGTCCTAGCTAACCTATCCCCTTTTTTTCTCTACATGATGGTCAATTTTTAGATCTTACCGATTGTGACTCTCTTTTTTTGTCAAGCGTATTTTGTATTTGTCCTATGTCCTCAAGTATGTCTGTCTATGTGTTCTAAGTTTGAAAGATTCTTTCAAGTCCTCATACTTGTCCAGCACTTTGGACAGCTACCTCTGTTGTATGTTAAAGTGCTTTAAAAATAAAATGGACTTGACCCTCATCTCCCTCTTGGGCCGGGGACACGCTTGCTGTAGGATACGTGTGCCATGCACGAGCAAGTTGCCATGATGGGCATTATTTTCTGTCAATTTTGAGCACAGTCGAGAGGCAGCACTGAAGAACTCCTTTAAACTCTCCTCTTCTCTCTGTCTCTCCAGTTCCGTTTCTCTCCTCCCCCTCTCCTCTCTATCCCTCTTTCCTCACCTCTCTCCTCTTGATCTCCTTCCTCCTCTCCTCTTCTCTCTGCCTCTCCAGTTTTGTTTCTCTCCTCCCCCTCTCCTCTCTGTCCCTCTTTCCTCACCTCTCTCCTCTCGATCTCCTTCCTCCTCTCTTCTCTCTGCCTCTCCAGTTTCTTTTCTCTCCTTCCCCTCTCCTTTCCTCTTTCCTCACCTCTCTCCTCTCGATCGCCTTCCTCCTCTCCTCTTCTCTCTGTCTCGTTCCGTTTCTCTCCTTCCCCTCTCCTCTCCATCCCTCTTTCCTCACCTCTCGATCTCCTTCCTCCTCTCCTCTTCTCTCTGCCTCTCCAGTTTCGTTTCTCTCCTTCCCCTCTCCTCTCCATCCCTCTTTCCTCACCTCTCTCCTCTCAATCTCCTTCCTCCTCTCCTCTTCTCTGTCTCGTTCCGTTTCTCTCCTCCCCCTCTCCTCTCTATCCCATCTTCCTCAACTCTCTCCTCTCGATCTCCTTTCTCCTCTCCTCTTCTCTCTGACTCTCCAGTTCCCGCTGCCTCTCCAGTTGTTTCTCCAGCTCCTGTAGGCGTCGGCGTTCCTGCTCCTGGCGTTCGCGCTCCTTCCTCTCCTGCTCCTGGCGTTCCAGCGCGGCCACCCTCTCGGCCTCCTTCCTCTGCTGCTCCAGCAGGGCCTGCCGACGCTTCTCCAGCTCCAGGTTCCCGCGCTCAAAGTTCTCACGCTTTTTATCCTCGAACGTCACTGCAAGGAGACGTAAAAGGGTCGGTAGGGAAGACATGTGTGAGAGTGTGTGTGTGGGGGGTGGGGGGTGGGGGGGCTTTTGACTGTCTCTGTGTGTGTGTGTGTGTGTGTGTGTCGCTGTGTGTGTGTGTGTGTGTGTGTGTGTGTGTGTGTGTGTGTGTGTGTGTGTGTGTGTGTGTGTGTGTGTGTGTGTGTGTGTGTGTGTGTGTGTGTGTGTGTGTGTGTGTGTGTGTGTGTGTCCAGATGCCATGCTCGCACCTCTTGCATATCTCATCCTCAAACGTCACTGTAGATGAGGAATAAAAGGTTGGTGGGTGTAAGGTTGATTACGTTATATCACATATAAAGTGTGCTTGCGTGTGTGTATGTGCATGCATGCGTCTGGCTGGCATGGCCTCATGCAGTGGTTCCCAACCTTTTTTGAACAAACGCCCCCTTGACCTCATCATAAGCCTCCCAACGCCCCCTGGCATCTTCATAAGCCTGCCAATGCCCCCTTGGTATTGAAAAATAAAATAGACTAATGTCCCCCAATGGTGACTAAGCCCCGCCTCCACTCAGTTGTGTACTTCTCAGCACCCTGGGGGGCTGTACCGCCCCCGTTGAGAACGACTGCCCTAATGGTTTGCGAGATGGGCTTTAGATCTGGCCTGGTCCTGACCATCCCATAATACTACCATTCCATTTCGTATTCATGGTCTGGAGGTTGTTTGATCTGACGCGATTGCAGGAAGCGGGAAGTTTGCACTCAGTTCTGGTTTGAAATGATTGGACAGCTCTCACCCAATCGCACACAGTTACTCAACAACAACATAGCGCATGCGTTTACGTCGTCATCGTCATGAGCGCCCTCCCCCTTTCGCCCCCACCAACCTGTTTTGGGACGTTTTCTGGGGAGGGTTGGCCAGCCAGATCCTATCCCTCAACAGGAAACAGTAACCAGACGGAGCCAATCTTTTGGCAGAAGTACTTAGGATGGCACGCGAGGCTACTTTGCATCAGATTCCCACCCTTCCACTCTCTCCTGCAACCCATGGCTGAGGTAGCCTCGCACACCATCCTACATACTTCCGCCAATAATAGACTCGGCTCCGCACTACGTCTGAGACCCGTTTTTTGTGGAGCTATGTTGAGCGGCAGGATTTGGCCGTTGTTCTGACAAACAGTCCTACGTAGTAATTTTATCATATGGTAGGATGTTTTGTCAGACATGGCTGTTAAATGGTCCTACATCGCCAAAGATAGACGTCAGACATGTTTGTTCAACAACTTATCCTGATTTTTCCAAAAATGTCCTTCCCGCTTCCTGCAATCGCGTCAGATCAAACAACATCCAGACCATGAATACGAAATGAAATGGTAGTATTATGGGACGGTCGGGACCAGGCTATGGCTGAGGTGCCCTTGAGCAAGGAACACAACACCACACTGTTCCAGGGGCTGTAACCAATACCCTGCAAATAACTGAGTTGGTTTGGATAAAAGAGTCAGGTAATTGTAAAGTCATGTAATGTGTCTCCCAGTTACCATGCTGAAAGTTCTCAATCTTATCCTAAAATGTCACACACACACATTCACGTTCACAATAGTTAAGAGTGTGAGAAAAGGCACGTGTGTCACCATGTACTCAATGTAGGCGAGTGGCATGATGAGATGAGATTTACAAAAATAAATGAATAAAGAAGCACTAATCAGATTTCTTTTTGCTCTTTTAATCGACTGTTTATTCATTTATTTTTGAGATTTGCGTTCATTTATTGACGAAGTTAAGCACCCAGTGTAAAGCATTAGAGTACAAGGTGTTGAGAGCGCTTCCTGATCCTTCTGAGATGAAATTTACGCCTGGGAGAGTACTAGGGGCATGTGTGGACTTGAGATCTTAATTTGCAGACGCTATTAATCTTGTGTCAGATTATGCAAGAGAAACAGAACACTAGTGGGGGAAAGGTTTTAGATGATTCAGATAAGTTTTCTGTGTCCTGAGTAAGTGTATGTGTGCATATGTGTGTGCATATGTGTGCATATTTGTGTGCGTATGTGTGCGTGTGTGTGCCTGTGCGTGTGTGTGCGTACCTGGTTACTTCTTCTCTGCGTTCTGTGTGTATGTGCGTGTGTGTGCGCGTGTGTGTGTGTGTGTGTATGTGTGTATGTGTGCATGTGTGCGTGTGTGTGTGTACCTGGTAACTTCTTGTCTGCATTCTGTGGGTCCTCCTCCTCCACCTCCTCCTGTACGCGCTGTTCAGTGGAATGCATGCTGGTCAGGGACACCCCACTCCCTGACCGAACCCTCCTGCAATGCAATACACAAACAACACATGTAAGCACACAGTCTGAACTAGGGCTGCACGATTATGGAAAAAATGATAATCACAATTATTTGGTTCAAAATCGGAATCACGATTATAAATCACAATTATAGATTTTTTGTGCAGAATTTGATTTAAAATTATAACAAAATGTAATATAAGCAAGAATTCTAGCCAGAAACAACAGCCTGTCGATATGTTCTGGCTTCAAGGACGCTCGAAGGTTGGTCACTATTGCCAGCCACGATTAAATCCCGATCCAAATCACGATTTTGGCATCACGATTAAATGATTTCAATGATTTTCCATCATTTTCGATTAATTGTGCAGCCCTAGTCTGAACCCCACAACACACATAGGAACACATCATGGACAAACAGAAATACACGTACATAAACGCAACATATCCAATATGACACCCTAGTGGGACACCCGATCCAACCCTCCTACAACACAAGCAGCGTGTAGACATCTTGAACTAACTAGAAGCGCACACAAGCAGCATGTAGACATCTTGAACTAACTGGAAGCGCACACAGTGGCCCTCATTTATCAAAGCAGCGTACGACGAGAATCATACGTACGTCGTGCGTACGTTATTTTTCTACGACCAGTTGGCATTTATCAAATCTCATCGTAAGCACAGGAAAGATGAAATCCTACGACTGCTCTCAGACGGTGTACGCTGTTTGCGAGTTGGACTTGAGATGACTGATCACCAACTTGAGCAGCAGTTGTAGCGCAACAACTCATTATCATAAATATGTGGCCTACATAATTACAAAATGTTTTTACATTGTATATTTTGGCTATAAGCCAACGTCTACCTATTTGAATTGGTGCATCCTTCCTGGGAGCGCTGCGTTAATTTTGCATAGGAACAACTGCAAGAGACTTCTAATTTGTGATTTGACGTGATGTGTGAATATTTGTGCAATATACAGCCGCGTATTGGAATGTGCCTTCAGTCGTGGGATCAATGACCGACGTCCCTTCTTTTTAACAGCTGGGAGTTCATGCGCACATCAATCAATACATAGCCTACAGTAATAATCTCCCGGTTGAGTTTCGACGTTTGATCGCACATAACTACTATCCGAATATAGGCATACACCAGACACGTGTGTGTCTGATACCACTTTATAGTCGTCCATAGGTGGTAAAAGAGCTATCCCATCGAAGGACTGGAGCGCAGGAGAGAAGCAGGGCGCACATGAGCGCGAGAAGGACAGCGCACTGGACATGTAAAACTGCCCTTACCAAACAAATGGTTTGGGCACTGTTTGTTTGCCAGTTTTACGTAGGACCCTTTTCTTGACCTCGTTTACAAAAATTTATCATCACACATTTAAAAAAAAAAAAAATCATTAAAAAATATCTTCATTATGTCTACCGTAGTCAATCAAACATTTCATTGTAACCATCATTATTTGGAAATCAATCTCTACCCCTTCCATATTGAGAACCGAAACACTTTTGACTGCTGTTGATTATTTCCACGTGTTATTTTGTTGTCAACCACGCTTAAAGCCTAATTTCAAGCTGTCAATCAACCAGCAACGTGGATGTTTTAGCCGGTTTGCGTCTCTCCATGTCGCAAACTCAGGGGTGCGGTCTCCTTCCCGCCGTTTTAGAGAAGGTGTGATTATTCTAATTACGATGGTTTTCAGACGCTGGATTTATCAACAGCCGCTCGCTCTTACGATGAGATTGGAGAGGTACACATGTTTAGTAAATCTCACGTGGGCCTCGTCGTACGACGAGATCTGCGCTCATTTCTGCGATGGTTTCTACGCAAGTTTGATAAATGAGGGCCAATATATTCAGTCCATCCAACATGAGCCCCCGTTGAAGGCATGCTGGTCAAGGATACCTGGCTACTTGATCGAACCTTCCCACAAGACACAAATAGCATATTGTCAATGACGTTTTGTTGGGCTCAGATATCATGTGATACAACCACAGCTAATGTCCATAAATGAATGAAGTAATTGGTAATGTACTGCAATGAATATGCTTCAGCGATAATCCACAAAAACAAACAAAAAAAACCATTTAATCCATACAATAGTATTAGCTGTGGTTGCCTTGCCACCCTGGCCTGAGCTACTACAAAAACCTCATTGACCCATATTATAAACACACCATGCATCCTTCTGCAACACACACAGAAAAACACACCATGAACCAACACAGAGAGCAGAGCGAACCCTTCTACAAGTACAGCGAAATCATTCAGAAGAGCTATGGGCAGCCTAACCAGAACAAGCAGATGGCAGCACGAAGCATATGGAAATTCCAAGTGGGTGTCTGTCGTGACTCGTGCCTTTAAGCTTGTGGCAGGGAGTTTGGCCAAAAATTTGGCACTTGCAACAGTAAAGAATTATAATGCACATCTGCATCAGTGGTGTGCGAGTTCCTTCCTCCTGGACCCCCAGCATGACGTAGCCTAGTAAACAAGCACCAATTTTTTTTGGCTGTGAGTGGTCTGGCCTCGCATCGTTTTAGTGGTCTGCCAGGCTTGCCAAGAATCTGGCAAACCAATCACAAGGCAGAGATTTGTTTTGAATCAAAGCGGGCGGGGTTTTGAGGGAGTGACGACGAAGTTCGCAACATTGGGAAAGCACATCAAGGAGAAAGATAGCGCTGATTGGCCAGAGCGCCGGCCTATAGGCACAGGCACGGTTTGAAAGACAACGGGCTGTTCTCATCAACAATCTTCGGATGTACTTTTCATCGGGGCCAGACTAAATTACACATCCAATCTCACATTTAGGCTGGTTTATCAGGCTATAATGTTGCATCTGCATCAGTGGTGTGCGAGTTCCTTCTTGCAGGACTCCCAGCATGAAGCACATGGAAATGGGCGGGGTTAGAGGGTGTGTTAAGTAATAAGGTGAATAAACTCAATAGGTACTAAAGTAGCACACGAAATATGTAACTGACATCCTGCTTCCTCATATAACAAATCCTCCTACAACAAACACGCAACAAATATAAACACTGGGCAGCCATAGCGAGTGAGGTGGTGTTGAAATCAGGAGGTTGGAGGTTCGAATCCCATGTCATCCATGGCTAAAGAAACCTTGAGCAAGGCACCCAACTCCACATACAGTATTGTAGTTCTAGGGAAAGTAACCAACACCCTGTCAGTCACTAATTTACTTTAGATAAAAGCGTCGGCTAAGTGGTACGTAAAATATAATCAATGTGACGTGACGGGTCATGCAGTGGAATGCATGCATGCTAGTCCAGGCAAGGCCATCCTGTGACTTGATCAAACCCTCCTTCAAGCACAGCAGCACACAAACAGCATGTTACTAGTACAAACGCAAAAAAGCTATCCAACATGACAGTGGGATGCCACTTGGCTACATGATTGAACCCTCCTATAATCGGCACACAAAATATAAACAGCACACACACTGCACAGCACACACCAAACCATGTACTACTATACTAAATAAACACACCATCTATCCGACAGGACCCCAGGTGGGATGCAGAGATAGCAGGTTACCTGATGGAACCCTCCTACAGCTACAGCAGCACACCAACATACTCATGTATTACTACTACAGTGAAGTACAAACGCACACAATATAATCACAATGACTCCCAGTCGAAAGAGTGCTTGTCAGGGAAGCCCCACTGCCCGACCGATACCTCCTGCAAGACACACAGCACAGCACGCACAAACACATGTAAACATTTGATGACAATTTCCAAAAGTGTGTTTCTCAATCCAATAGGTTTGTGTCTGTGTGTGTGTTGGTGTGTGTGTGTAGGTGTGTAGGTGTGTGTGTGTGTGTTGGTGTGTGTGTGTGTTGGTGTCTGTGTGTGTGTGTGTGTTGGTGTCTGTGTGTGTGTGTGTTGGTGTCTGTGTGTGTGTGTGTTGGTGTCTGTGTGTGTGTGTGTTGGTGTCTGTGTGTGTGTGTGTGTGTGTGTGTGTGTGTGTGTGTGTGTGTGTGTGTGTGTGTGTGTGTGTGTGTGTGTGTGTGTGTGTGTGTGTGCGCGTGTGCGCGAGAGAGAGAGAGAGAGAGAGAGAGAGAGGGAGAGAGGCTGAATCTCAAATGGTGCACTTGTGCACTTTAGTGTTCATGTTTCAGTGCGTATGCCGTATTACTTACGCACTGAAACATAGTGCCCGAAGTGCACAAGTGTGCCATTTGAGATCCAGCCAGAGAGAGGGTGTGTGAGTGTGTGTGAGAGAGAGGGTGTGTGAGTGTGAGTGTGTGTGAGTGTGAGAGAGAGAGAGGGTGTGTGAGTGTGAGTGTGAGTGTGAGTGTGAGTGTGAGTGTGAGTGTGTGTGAGTGTGAGAGAGAGAGAGAGAGAGAGTGTGTGAGTGAGTGTGTGAGTGAGTGAGTGAGTGAGTGAGTGAGTGAGTGAGTGAGTGAGTGAGTGAGTGAGTGAGTGAGTGAGTGAGTGACTGAGTGACTGAGTGAGACAGAGACAGAGACAGAGACAGAGACAGACAGACAGACAGACAGACAGACAGACAGACAGACAGACAGACAGACAGACAGACAGACAGACAATGAGTGTGTGTCTGACCTGAATGTGGGTGGGATGAAGTCGGGGGGCAACAGTGGGGGGAGGGGTAGTCCGGACATGGCCATGTCAATGAGGTGCATCGCCAGGATGAACTCCTCCGCAGTCAGCTTCCCATCCTGATCGATGTCCGACAGGTTCCTACGGCAACAGCAAGGTCAACAGGTAACACATGCAGTTATACCTTTCCCGGGCACTGATAGGACAACTACATAATAAAGACACAATCTAATCTTTGCAAAAACGTGCAACTCATTGCTTCCAAAACCTAGGTATCCATTGAAAGTACAATATTGATCTGCTTAAGGATTTAATACTTCAGGATATCATGAAATAGAACAACAGTCCAGAGTGGACTGAAGCGAAACCAGAGTCACATTCCTCGTCCTTCGCAAAAACAAATTTGGGTTCTAATTGGGTGACACTGAAGTACCAGAGAATTTCACACATCTAAAACATAGCAGATGCGTTGGAAATTAGGTCAAAGATTAGAAAAGTATAGAACATTTATTATGAAGATATCGGTCATATCATAAGTTAAGTTCTAACCAAATGGCGTGCACGTATTTTCAATTATTTTTTTATAGATATTTTTGGGGCTTTTATGCCTTTATTTTTGGACATGACAGCGAGAGTGAGAGAGAAATCAAAACACGTGTCCCCGGTGCAATGGTACGGCGCCCTATCTTATTGAGCCGCCGTACCCCCCTGTGTGTGTTTCTTAACAGTAGTTTAACCCATTTTAGCCTCAGCCCTTTTTGGGAAAGGGTGCTCTCTGCCTATAAAATCCTAAATATCTCAGACTTCGAATCACACGCACACACATAAAATAAGTTGCATTTAAAAGCCAGGACCCTCATGTTGCATTAGACTGTGATAATTCAGCTCTAACATACCCACATTGTAAATTAAAAAAACCCTCAAATCTCAAGAGCCTGAATGTATATGTGTTGAGCCTGAGCGTATATGTCTTTCCAGGCTAAAATGGGTTAAAAAGTGTATTGTGTAATGAAGTGTATGAGAGACGTGGTGCTCACCATATGGTTGCCAGCTGGGCCTGGGGTAGGCTGGACTGCATGAGGATGGTTCTGGCCTGGGGACCTGAGAGAGTGTGACACAAGAACAGGAAGTGACATAGAGGAAATAGAGGAGTTGGCAGCACTGTGCGTGTGCGTGTGTGTGTGTGTGTGTGCGTGCGTCACCTGTGAGGTGGCCGCTCATCATCTTGTCGTGGCTGTTGAAGAGCTGGCGATATTTGAGGCGTGATGACGATGGCACGGCCCAGTCTACAGGAGGCGGGGCCACAGGGGCACTGGGGAGGGACAAGACAACAAAAGCCCTTTCACCATCAGATCTAGAAATATCACAAAAATACCTATTTTTAAACATCTCTATTTTATATTTTCCTTCTATTTATATTGTTTTAACTTGTTGGTCCTGTGTCTGTATGCATGTCATTTACTTCTGCACAAGCTGTGTGTATGTTACTGCTGCAACACATGAATTTCCCCACTGTGGGATAATAAAGGGCATACTAGAGATGCACCGGATCCTGATTTTTAGGATCCTGCCGGATACCGGATCCACTGCTTAAGATCCTGCCGGATCCGGAACCAGATACCGGATCCTACAAAAGGGTTGAAACATATAGCCTACTCGCACACGTGGGCCCTTTTTATTACGTTGGCTCAAACTATTTTTTAGACTCATTGGCTTACTGCCACACTGGCTTTCACACAAGGGCTTTCACTCCATGTAGCGATTAGGGTTGTGAAAAACCTAGGCTTGAGATGCACCAGATCCTGATTTTTAGGTAACTGCCGGATACCGGATCCAATGCTTAAGATCCTGCCGGATGCGGATCCTGTGAAAAACCCTATTATCCTACCGGATCCGGAACCGGATCTTGGATCCTGTGCATCTCTAGGGCATACACTTACTTACTTACTTAAAACAACAATGACGCAAGGTCTTGAGGTAATGATACACAGGGAACCTTTTTCTCTTTTATTTCTTGGAGTGAAACTGAAGACGTACTGGGCTAAACGAGTTGTTCGCTCCAAGAAAAGAACAGTATTAAGTGTGCTCCGTTTTCTGAACTTTAAGCATTGATCAAGTTTTCCTGCCTTACACCCTCAAAGCAGGGGCAATAGGCAGAGCATACATGAGTGCAATTATTGACGAAACAAAACATGGATCAGTTTAGGAGCATGTTTTTTCTGGCTTTGATGATCCCAAAATCGGGTTGTCTGAAATCACGTTTTCTGTCTAAAACGATAGATCTTTCAGGCCTAGACGTGACACATTTCAATGGCCTGGTTTGTGGGTGGGGGCTCAACAGGGACACTGGGGAGAGGAGAGATAGATGTATCAATTCCTTTATTGTCCACTAAGGGAAATTTGTTTTCACAAACCATCACACTTGACACAGCTCTGACATGTGGGCACAGCAGAGATCAAGACATCACCAACATTGACAAGTATCAAAAATACACATGCATAGAGGCAATTCCAAGTGTTGGATAAATTTGTGTATTACAAGGTCTGACGTTAAAAAGCAGAGATACTGCAGTGTTACAATGCAAGACAAATTCACAATACTCCTGTATAAGACTGTATACAGAATGCCAATAAACCACCACCTTGATTACGGAGCTCAAATTTAGAGCGCCGGCAGAGAGAGAGAGAGAGAGAGAGAGAGAGAGAGAGAGAGAGAGAGAGAGAGAGAGAGAGAGAGAGAGAGAGATTCCATTGGTCCATTGTTTCCGGGTTCTACAAATGCAGGGAGGGATCCCCCTTTAGGCAGACCGGAACCCTGTTCTATTCAATGCTAGGAGTATTAGGACACGCCCCTTTAGGCAGACCGGAACCTGGTCATGTTAGGTGCCCATAGCAACCTATTACATTGGCATATCTCTATATACTTAAAGAATCTCTGGCGCCGGGTTCTGAGATGATTACCTGGGAGTCTCGAAAGACTGGACCTTCTGCAGCTTGGCACTGGAACGGTTAAAAGAAGAGCTTTTGTTGAGTGCTGTGCCTGCGTTTAGGATCGGAGTATGGGAAAAGGAGAGCAAGCAAGAAAGAAAGAAAAGGGAAGCACACAACTGATGACCATCATCATTTTCCAACATTGCAGTAATTGTGGAATTTTGTGTTTAACTGTAGTGTGTGTGTGTGTGTGTAGTGTGTGTGTGTGTGTGTGTGTGTGTGTGTGTGTGTGTGTGTGTGTGTGTGTGTGTGTGTGTGTGTGTGTGTGTGTGTGTGTGTGTGTGTGTGTGTGTGTGTGCGTGCGTGCGTGCGTGCGTGCGTGCGTGCGTGCGTGCGTGCGTGCGTGCGTGCGTGCGTGTGTGTGTGTGTGTATGCAGGTCAATGAATGTTTTAGGAGTAGCACATGTCAGGGTGGTGCAACCACACTTAATGCCACTATGTTTGGATTAAATGTTTTGTTTTGTTTTTGTTTTGAATGAATTATATAAGAAGCAAATTCATTGCTGTACATTAAGTACTAATAACTCATTAATTTAAGGGCATTAGGTGTGGTTGTGCCACCTGATGTCTGAGCCCAAAAAACGGCATTGACCCATTAACAGTTATGCAACAGTGTATAGTCCACACACATATTTGAGTTGTGTGTACTTCTTTCTCAGCACGAATAATTGTGTGTAAATAAATGAGTGCTTCAGCATGTGTGTGCTTATTCATTGGTGTGAACATTATGTGTCTAATGGGATATGTGTCTGTGTGTGTGTGTGTGTGTGTGTGTGTGTGTGTGTGTGTGTGTGTGTGTGTGTCGGTGTGTGTGTGTGTGTGTGTGTGTGTCGGTGTGTGTGTGTGTCGGTGTGTGTGTGTGTGTATATTCATGCTTGTACAGCACCTTGGTGTGAGAACCCCGTAACAGGCTGGATCATGGCGGGCGCTCCGTTGGCCATGGGTGGTACGGGAGGGGGCACGGAGGACACCAGCGGCGGGGACATGCCCACCCCTGCCAGGGGCGCGATGGGGGGTACGATGGCCATGGGGTGGGTGGCGATGGGTGGCACGCCTGGAGGAACACCGGGGGGCAAGCTGGGGGGCAGGCTGGGCATTGGCGGGATCGGGATAGGTGGCATGCCTGGTAAAACAGACAGGCGCGTACACACACACACAAACACACACACAAACACACACACACACACACACACACACACACACACACACACACACACAGACACACACACACACACACACACACACGCACACGCACACGCACACACACACACACGAATCATCAGACGGACCATGTAAAAACACACCCAAATGGATGTGGATTAAGTCTGGAAAGAAGAAAATGGTGTAATGCTTTCCAGTCTACCACGCAATTTCAATCAATCAGCCTGTTTGGAAACAGCAGCAGCAACTCTTACACACGCACGCACGCGCGCGCGCACGCACACACGCGCGCCAGACGCACACCAAAAAAACATTAGTGCACAATGATGACTTCCCATTTCTTCTATTCAATGGGGGCAAATCACATTCAAGAAATTGGTTTAGTTGGGACAAAAGTAGGGGCTTGTTTTTGCCCTGTGATGCATAATGAACTTCTTTTTAAATTAACACTAGGTACATACAGTATTAAGCTGAATTAAACCACTACCCTGAAGCTGATTTCTGAGAGATGAAAAAGGTTGGAAATTTAGGTCAGAATTTCCATTACAGTCAGCCCATTCATGCTTGTTCAGGAAAGTAGTCAGTCACACAAGATTGAACAAAGCAAAAACTGTGCGTGTGCGCGTCTCCGTACCAACCCTGAGCAGGGTAGCTGTGAGAGTGTGCGTGTGTGTGTGTGTGTGTGTGTGTGTGTGTGTGTGTGTGTGTGTGTGTGTGTGTGTGTGTGTGTGTGTGTGCGTGCGTGTGTCTCTCCGTACCAAAGGGGGGCGGGGGTGCCATGAGTGGTGCGGGTGCCGTCTTCATGGAGTTGGGCAGGGAGGGGGGCAGCTGGTGGCCCTGCAGCTTCAGCTTAATGAGCTTCATGGCGATGGAGAACTCCAGCATGTCCATCTTGCCATCACTGTTGAGGTCCGCCAGGGCCCTGAGAGAGGGAGAGAGAGGGAGAGAGAGAGAGCGAGAGCGAGAGAGAGAGAGAGAGAGGAAGAGACAGACACAGAGAGAGAGAGAGAGAGAGAGAGAGACGGAGGGAGACAGAGAGAGAACAGCGAATGCAGATTCGCAGAGACAGAAAAAAAAGGAATGAAACGCAAACAAGCACACAAACACATACACACACACACGCACACAAGCTTAACACATTGAGTACCGACGACGTAATAATGCGTTTTTCACGCCCATGCGTTGTATACCAAAACGCAAAAATACGTTTTTGCATTTAAATATCATATTTTGAATCTACACCCTTCAATGGACAATATATGTGATTTTGGTAGCTCTGTGATGGACATAAATGACAACATTTGCAGTCCAAAGTTGTTTGATTGTTATGATGTTTGAGTGTTATGATTTGGATATTTTAATTTAACTTACCAAGATGTCTGGAAGCCAACCCATGTCGCCTATCGCGCTGCCTGCATTGATTTCCCTAGTACGGTCACTGTAGCATCTGTTGTCTCTGACTTCACGCAATAGGTAAACACCATTGTATAGTGCCTGGAGTGTCTTGAACTTTCTGGACTTGCTAGACCTTTACCAGATCCTTGGATCCAAATGGCACCCGATATGTAATTGCAGTAATGCGCTCCGATTTGGACGTTTGATCGCCAAAAAGATAAGTTTCTGTGTCTTCCTGTATGTGAGAAGCCAGAAGCTAGCATGGCTACATATCATGATTCCCTGATTGTCGCTCCCAACGCAGGACGCTCCCCTGTCGGCTCGCTCCCACTAGCCAGACTATCGATCCGGGTGGGACTACACGTCCGGGAGTGATAGAAACACCTGGGACTACACGTCCGGGAGCGATCTCAGCTGGGAGTGTCCATCTGCCACCGCATATGATTCGGGTCGGATGGGCTAGGCTACATCTAAGCATCATATCATTTGGATTTGTTGTCAATGTTGGGCTATTATTTCGGGAGTCATCGGGAGCTATTTTAGCAAATGTCTCACCCTCTGCATGTGTGCAAAGAGTTTGTGATCAGTCCACGTGAAAAACGGGGATTTCAAAGGGCATCGATTGCTGGTGTCGTAGTGTGACAGAGCAGGAGGTGTGCTGCCGTATTCGTGAATCGTGCTATGTTGTTGTTTCCCTAGTAGCCTACGATCGGTAGCGTGTATTGTGTCTGACTTCACGCAATAGGTAAACACAGAGACCATTGTATATCGTGCCAGGAGTATCTTGAACTTTCTGGGCTTGCTACCTAGACCTTTACCAGCTCCTTGGATCAAAATGGCACCCGAATTGTAATTGGAGTAATGCGCTCCGATTTAGAAGTTTGATCGCCAACCAGATAAGTTTATTTGATTATTCACCCCTATGTTGAACTGTCTTCCTGTATGTGAAAAGCCAGAAGCTAGCATAGATGGCTACATATGGATCGGATGGGCTACATCTAAGCATCATATCATTGGGATTTGTTGTCAATGTTGGGCTATTATTTCGGGAGTCATCGGGAACTATTTTAGCAAATGTCCGACCTTCTGCATGTGTGCAAAGAGCTTGTGTTCAGTCTGTGTGAAAAACGTGGATTTCGAAGGGCATTGATTGCCAGTGTCGTAATGGTTTAGAGCAGGAGGTGTGTCTTGACGTGCAGGAAGATGTGTGTCAGAGCTAACCTTGCACCAAATTGTGATTAAAACCAACTCATCCCCTTTCAAACTCGTCACATTCTGAAGAAGCGCACCCTTCACAAGAACCTCAATATCTCCGATTATAGCTGAATTCCATGGATACCCACTTCGGTTTAGCGTGGGTTTACTCGGCAATAAAAGCTCGTAGAGACACACAGTTTTCACCTACTAAGAGGGCAGCGTCTCCACTTTCAAACGAGTCATAACATATTTCAGTGGCCCTATCACATAATAAGCTGTGAGTCTACAAAAAAACGTAAAAAAGGGCTTAGAACGCTGGTATTCTACGACATAATTCCGTGAGCACCGCCGGTATTCAATGTGTTAACATGAGGTCAGTGGGTCATGTATATAGTCCGGTGTTACTCTGGCTGTGGGTGGCTTACTACACATCTAATAGGCCTGGCTAATCTGCAGCTCAGGTGGGCAGCCAGTCTATATACATTACATTACACTGATGCTTTCATTTATTCAAAGCGACTTACAGTTATTATTTTTCAGGGTATTGATTACAGTCCCTGGAACAATGTGGGGCTAGGTGCCTTGCTCAAGGGCATTTCAGCCATGGATGGAGATGTAGGGAGGTCAGGGGGGATTCGAACCGGCAACCCCTTGATTGAAAGACCAACTCTCTAACCACTAGGCCACGGCTGCCCACTATTGAGCACCATTTAGCACTGCACCTCCACAGCCAGGATATGCAAGAGGCAGTACTGCCCTCTTAGAGAGAGAGAGAGAGAGAGAGAGAGAGAGAGGGTGAGAATGTGTGTGTGTGTGTGTGTGTGTGTGTGTGTGTGTGTGTGTGTGTGTGTGTGTGTGTGTGTGTGTGTGTGTGTGTGTGTGTGTGTGTGTGTGTGTGTGTGTGTGTGTGTGTGTGTGTGTGTGTGTGTGGTTTTTTTTTCTTACCATATCTGTGCCAGGATGGGAGGGGGCAGTCCAGACTGAAGGAAGAAGTTCCTGGCCTGGTCACCTGGAAACACAAACACCACCACGGATGATTCAGACGAGAGATTACAGTATAAACTAGAAGCACTCAGAGAGCGCAGACCTCCGCCAAGGAAGCTGCTTGATAGAACATTTGACTATGTTACACCCAAGTCGTTCTGCCTTCTTTTTGTGGAGTCCTCGCAATACAAGTTCTGGTCACTAGGTGCGTCTAGATATATAGACCAGCAATGGTGAAGAATCTTTTCAAAAGTCCTTGTTCCGGTTTGTGATGCGGATCACCACCAGAATTTAATCACTTGTTCCCTGGGTCCTTACTAACAACTTCAGAAAGTTTCGTCCAAATCAGTTGATTAGTTTGAGTCATCCTGCTGAAAGAATCTTTCAAAAAGTCCTGGTTCCGGTTCGTGATCTGGATCACCACTAGAATTTAATCACTTGTTCCTTGGGTCATTATCAACAACTCCACAAAGTTTAATCAAAATCTGTTGATTAGTTTTTGAGTTATGCTGCTGACAAACTGACAGACCGACAAACAAACAAAGCAACAAACAGACAGACAAACCAACGCTAGCGAAAACATTACCTCCTTGGCGGAGGTAACAAACGGCACCAGGTATGGGGGCCTCACATATGATTGGTTACAGTCTAATTTAACACCAGCCAACCGGCCAAATGCTGGTGAAATTTCAATTTGGCTGGTAGAAACGACTGACTGGACTTACTAGCCACTTTAACCCATTAGTGAGTGTGCGTTTGGCTGGTAAGGTAACCATCTACCAGCTATTTTGGCTGGTGACATAAAAAGTTAATTTAGAGCCCTGGTTACAATTAAAAGATCAGCAAATTTAAAATTTGGTCTAAAATCTGAAATGTTGAATCTGAAAATCTGAAATTTTGGTCAGGCCTGTCTGAGGATCAGATGTTTGCAGCGTCATTCTACTCCAGGCCATATATAAGCCTAAACAGAAAGATTGAACGCGTGCATGTGTTTTCTGTAGCATTCTCACACAGACTCTCAGCGGAGAGGAAGACACGAGGCAGAGACAGAGCTGGGCCATAGAAGAGAGGTCAGGTCAGAAATAGCTCTTACCACTACAGCGCACTGGGGCTGCACCATTATGGGAAAAAAATCATAATTACGATTATTTGGGTCAAAATCATAATCACGATTATTATTTTTTGCCAAATTTAAAAAAAGATTATAACAAAATGAAATATAACCAAGAATGAATTATATACGGGATGAGCAATATAAAATAAATTGTGATAATTATGAAAAATGATGCAAAGACAACAACCTCCTACTGAATGTCAACAAGACCAAGGAGATTGTTGTCAACTTCCAAAGGGTCCAAAAACAACTGCCACCACTGACCATCGACGGCGATGCTGTGGAGAGAGTGAGCAGCACCAAGTTCCTTGGAGTGCACATCAGCGACGACCTCTCTTGGACCACCAACACTACATCACTGGCGAAGAAGGCCCATCAGCGTCTCTACTTCCTGCGCAAACTAAAGAAGGCAAGTGCTACACCCTGCATCATGACAACATTCTACAGAGGAACCATAGAGAGCGTCGTGTCCAACTGCATCACAGTGTGGGGAGGAAGCTGCACGGAGAAAAACAGGAAGACACTCCAGCGTGTTGTGAACACAGCGAAGAAGATCATTGGAGTACCACTCCCCTCCCTGCAGGACATTTACACCACACGCCTCACCCGGAAAGCACTGATGATCATCAAAGACACAAGCCACCCTGCACACAAACTGTTCAGCCTCCTGCCCTCTGGAAAGAGGTACAGGCGCCTCCGTTCCCGTACCACCAGGCTGGCGAGCAGCACAATGCACCAAGCGATCAAGATGCTGAACACTCAACCCACTCTCCCTCCACTGTCAGCCTCTAGCCAGCAAGGCCACTGACAACCCCCCCCCCATCCCCCACCACCATATCTGCGACTGAACATTCCACCTGCACTACTATACTTGTGACTGAACTTTCGACCTGCACTAACTCAAAACATGCACACACACACACACACACACACACACACACACACACACACACACACACACACACACACACACACACACACACACACACACACACACACACACAAGCACACTGCACTTTCTGCACTAAACCCAAACATACA
>NC_085868.1:23482275-23494775 GCF_034702125.1 Engraulis encrasicolus
TACTACCCCTATACCGTTGTAACGCTAACCCAAGATGTGTGATGGGTGGTGGCGGCCCAATTTATTGCACAGTTGCGCAACAGATCAGTCTAATGCACATTAAACGTCACATTAACAGACTGACAGAAATTCAATCAATTCAATTTAAAATAAGAAAATAAATCAAGACAAAAATGCATTTTAACTGTGTTATAACAGCACTTTACTAGCTCTTCTGGCTTAACAGCTCTTCAGGTGTAAACTAGGGGAATCTATTAACCCTCCTGTTAAAAATGGCCCAATGCTACCCTGAAAAACAAATTAAAACATATGAATGAAAAATATTTGTATATTCTTATTGTATTGCTTATAGTGCTCTTTGGAAAATGTTCAAGTGTAGGTAGCTAGGAGCCATTATGACCTGTATTAACCCCCCTGTTCCTTTCTGCTGCTGTGTGGAATGTTCTGACCTGCAAATCCTCTGTTTATGTGTATACAGTACTGTACTCCCTTCTGACCAGTGTTGCCAGATGTGTCTGATCAAATCCCGCCCAAAAGGTTCTCAAAAACCATAAAAATGTGCTAAATTCCGCACAATTTCAACAAATTGCATTGACCTCTATGAGCACAAAACTGCATAAAAAAACGGCAAAAGGTTTTGCACGTTTTTACCCGCAGACGATCATCCCAAGTAGCCCAATCTGGCAACACTGCTTCCGACCAGGCCAGGCCATCTCCTCATCTGCTGCCTTTCACCTTCAGCAAAAACATTCTCAATATTTATCCCACTCTGTTCCAATGTGAAGGTCAGGGAGAGTTGACTGTTTACAGATGTGTGTGTGTGTTTGTGTCTGCGTGTTTGTGTCTGCGTGTGTGTGTCTGCGTGTGTGTGTCTGCGTGTGTGCCTGTCTGCGTGTGTGCCTGTCTGTCTGTCTGTCTGTCTGTCTGTCTGTCTGTCTGTCTGTCTGTCTGTCTGTCTGTCTGTCTGTCTGTCTGTCTGTCTGTCTGTCTGTCTGTCTGTCTGTCTGTCTGTCTGTCTGTCTGTCTGTCTGTCTGTCTGTATGCGTGCGTGTAACCAGGAAAGGACCAAAGCAGAGCAGATGTGGCAGTGGTAAGGTGGGGGGGGGCAGGCTGCAAATGAGATTAAACCAGTCATCCAGGGGGTCATTTCATTTCATTATTCAGAGGAAATGACACAACATAACCACATCAACACGGGCTCCTGACGTACACAGACCAGGAAGAAGACACAAAACAAGACAGACATAAACACAGGCCTCAGGGCAGGGGTAGTGTGACGTTATTATTCGCCGGGTGGGTTCACTAACAAAGACCATGGGACAAGGACAGTGGGACATTAGGAGAAACTAGATTTCAGAGAGAGATGAAGACACCAGCGCAGGCCTCAGGACAGGGACAATGTGACGTCAGCATTTAGCATTAGCTGGGTTCCAACAGGGTTGAAGTTCGAGGGCACCAACATGGGCCTCAGTACAGGCAGGCATAGCATGACATTAGCATTAACTGGATTCCAAAGAGAGATTGATTCAGGAATGTCATGTCATTTCTGCTATTATTCTATAACTGCATGAAGCACTATTTGTCACTCGACTGCATCTTGTGTGTATGCGTTTTATGTTTCATATGTCTACACTGTCCCTGTATTATTTGTTTTTGTGTATAGCCTGTATGTACTTTTTAGATTCCATGTTTGTATGCGTCATGTGTCTTGTACCCTATATGTAAGGACACCCATCTTTCTTTTAAACTGCAAGACTAGTTTACCTACGGGGACAAATAAAGTCAACTGAACTGAACTGAAAGAGAGAAAGGCAAAGACACAAACATGGGCTATGGGACAGGGACGGTGTGACATTAGCATATGAGCTGAGCTTCAGGGGAGGTGAATACATTTAAGTTGCTCTGTGAAACAAGGACAGAGCACTTAGCATGTGTTGGGCTCCAGTGGGAGTGAGGATAGAAAACAGCAACATGGGCCATGGGACTGGGAGTTCCATTGTGGCGTTAGCATTAGCATTCACTGATGCTCCGCCAGAGATTCTTTAAGTATATAGAGATATGCCAACATAATAGGTTTCTATGGGCACCTAACGTGACCAGGTTCCGGTCTGCCTAAAGGGGCGTGTCATAATGCTCCTAGAATAAATAGAACAGTCCCCCCGCCCCCCCTTGCGACAGTAGAACCCGGAAACAATGGGCCAGCGGAACCTCTCTCTTATCTACTCTCTCTGGCTCCGCCTTCCCAAAATGAGCACTCGGAGGGTAAACACACAGCCTCAAAATGAATGGCAGCGAATGAGAAGCCAGCATACTGAAGGGTACAACTCTGCTTTTTTGGACTTGCAATCGTCGGGAGTACTTTCATTCAAAGTCCACTGCCGGCCTCCGAGTGCTCTGCCAGCTCAATTTGGGTAGGCGGAGCATACTGCATCAATGAACATGGGGCCAGAGGGAGCAAGACGCCATCACAGGCCAGACAGTGGATTCAGTGGACATCACCAACGTCAAGTTTAATTCAATATCTTGCAAAAGCGCAATTCCAATGTCATTTTCTCATTTGGAATCGGAATAGTGAATGAAGAACAGTTCCCCAAAAATTGTTGTGACTAGGGCTGACAGCAGGGAAACTTTATTGTTTTCTCCACGGAGGAGGGGCATCAACAAAATGCGAGGCCACAAGCACACACAGGCCAAGGACGAGATTCTGCATATTGGAAATAGGGCTGGGCAATATGACGATATATATCGTTATTGTGATATAAAATGTATATCGTGTGACCTTTCTCCTATATCGTTTACATCGTGATAGTAATTTGATCAATTTCATACAATTGAATATCATTTAATTACATTTCATGCTGTCACAATACACACTATAAGTTAATGTAACTGTAAAAATAAGGATAAAAAGATCCATTTTAAAGAAAGGTTGTTTCGCATGAAAAAATAAAGAGCAAATAAAATAACTGAAAACGTATGTAATTGTGCTATATCGTGATATATATCGTTATCGTGATATAAAGTAATCCATATCGTGATATTGTTTTTTTTCCATATCGCCCAGCCCTAATTGGAAAGCATTCAGAGTGAAATGAGCATTTAGCATTAGCTGGACTCCAGTGGGGGCGAAGTTGGAATACACTACTGCTGCGTCTCAGACGGTGCACTTTGGACACTATGTTTCAGTATTCGTAATTAACCCATTTTAGCTTAAGCCCTTTTTGGGAAAAGGTGCCCTCTCCCTATTAAAAACCTAAATATCTCAGCCTCCGAAGCACATAAAAACATCAAATACGTTGCATTTAAAAGCTATAACCTTCATTTTGCAATAAAATGTGTTCATTCAGCTCTAACATACCGACATTTTTAATAAAACAGCTAAAATCTCAAGAACTTTAATGCAGCATATATGTCGCTCCAGGACACAATGGGTTCATATGCCATACACACTGAAACATGAACACTGAAGTGCATAAGTGTACCATTTGAGATCCAATATAACACTAGTAATTCAGTCTGTTAGCGTAGCAGACACTACACAGGCTATGGGGACAAGGGCAGTGTGCCGTTACATTACCATTAGCTGGGTGACCCAGAGTGGATGAAAGCAATAACATGGGCCATGGGACAGGGACAGTGGGTGCTAGTCAAACTACCTTCTCCCATCCTTTCCCCTTTGTCAAACAGCACAGAGCAGCTCTCGATTACAAATGAAGGAATGACCTTTGAAATGTCAAGATAAAAGCTTTGAACATCAATGACGCCACAAGGCTGTAGGCCACAGGAGAGGCCAGGAGGGAGGGAGGTGTGGCGGTGTTAGCATTAGCATCAGCATTCATGGACTTGGTTCCAGAGAGGGCAGCGGACACCAACATGGGGCATGGGACAGGCACAGGGTGACGTCAGCTGCATAAACTCAGTTACAGAGGGGGCGGCGACATTAGAGGTCAATTTACTAGCATTCTGCTGCGTCACCGTCATTCAGTTCCGCCTGTGCTTGTGTGTGTGTGTGTGTGTGTGTGTGTGTGTGTGTGTGTGTGTGTAAGCTACGCTTTTCCCTGTTACTCTGGGAGGAGGGAGAAGTGAAAATGCTCGAAGGTGAACCTTCAAGGGAATGTAGAACAGAGAAGAAAGGGGGGGGATGTGAAACAATCCGTAGAGACGAGAGGAAGAGGGGGATATGAGACAGGCTATAGAGACGGTGGAGGTGGGGGGCACAGTTGAAGAGGAACAAAGAGAGGCAAGGTGCACAGGAAGAGGGGTGTGTGTGTGTGTGTGTGTGTGTGTGTGTAACTGAAAGATTAGAAGGCAAAGGTTAGGGAGAATGTGTGTGTGTGTGTCCTGGAGGGTGTGTGTGTGTGTGTGTGTGTGTGTGTGTGTGTGTGTGTGTGTGTGTCCTGGAGGGTGTGTGTGTGTGTGTGTGTGTGTGTGTGTGTGTGTGTGTGTGTGTGTGTGTGTGTGTGTGTGTTTGAGTGTGTGTGTGAGTGCCCTGACCTGTGATGAAGCCGGCGGGGCTGGGCGTGAGGCTGTGGAATTGCTGGTCATGTTTGGCTCGCTCATCCACAGAGATGACCCAGGCATCCGCACCCCCTGCAGAGACAGAGAGACAGAGAGACAGAGAGAGAGAGAGAGAGAGAGAGAGACAGAGAGAGAGAGAAAGCGAGAGACAGACAGACAGACAGTGAAAGAGAGGGAGGGATGGAGGGATGAAAAGATAGACACACGAGAGAGAGAGAGAGATGGGGAGAGAGAGAGAAAGACAGATTAACACCAAATCTCTCTGCTCATAACAAATGACTATGGAACCAGGATTTAGTTGCAACTACAGCTGCGACTATTGAATATTTTTTCTGATAATAATTTCTACATTATAGTTGTAGCAAAGAAAGCTCCCGCACACTGTTCACATTCGCATGCTTTACTGCCACGTTTCGGTCTACTGACCTTCTGTGCTATGGTTGAGCATAATAAGGGGGGGTGGGGGTGGTGGTGGAGTGGAGTTAGGTATGGTATGCAACAGATTCGTCTTTAGGTAGACACATGAGAAACAGCACTGTAGATTTGCACCTGTGTGTGTGTGTGTGTGTGTGTGTGTGTGTGTGTGTGTGTGTGTGTGTGTGTGTGTGTGTGTGTGTGTGTGTGTGTTTTCCCACAGAACTGACACATCTCGAGGTAAAAGGTGTATTTACAGCATGAAAGGTTATCTTTGTGTGCATGTGTGTTTATGCATGTGTGTGTGTGTGAGTGTGTGTGCTTACCTCCAAAGGACGTGGGAAACTGAGCCATGTTCAGTCAGTCAGCTGTAGCCGGGCCATAGACACCTGCAGACAACACAAACACAACACATACACATTAAAATGCTGCAATGCCACACAACATACGCGCACGCGCGCACGCACACACGCGAGACAACGCTTCACATAAAAAATAAGACACTTTACCACCTTTATAAACCCCAGCCAATGATTTTAACTGTATTAAGCCCCAAAATAGTGGCATACCCCTTTAATATGTTGGAAGACTCACGCTAAGCTACGCACTCTTTTCTCTTTGTTTTGTTCTTTCAAGTCTCCTCATGCACCTCATTTGCTCTGCATTTACATTTTACACTTGGATGCTACTATGCATCCATTAGTCAACATCAAAGCTCACTCCTTCATCCATCCATCATTATAAGCAAGTTCCACACATCACACAATTATAACCTCTCTAGCTGCGTCTTTTAAAAAGGCTGCGCCGGCTCATTGAACCTGAAGCTTCAGTTCAAACACAATGTTTACATTATCTGCTGTCAGTTCAGACTGACCTGTAAAAATTGGTATTGGCAGTAAGAGCAATTTATTTTCTCAATACAGCAGAATGATATCCAATATCAGCACTTTGCACTTCCATTCTCCTCCTTGTCTCTCCTGCCTCTGTTTGTGTGTGTGTGTGTGTGTGTGTGTGTGTGTGTGTGTGTGTGTGTGTGTGTGTGTGTGTGTGTGTGTGTGTGTGTGTGTGTGTGTGTGTGTGTGTGTGTGTGTGTGTGTGTGTAAGAGAGATAGCCAAGGGAAGTGGTGGAAGTGTGTCAAAGAGCAAGTTAAGAGATGTTTCCTCAGTGTGTGTGTGTGTGTGTGTGTGTGTGTGTGTGTGTGTGTGTGTGTGTGTGTGTGTGTGTGTGTGTGTGTGTGTGTTAAGAGATGTTTCCTGAGTGAGACCCTGGCGGGCCCTGCTGGAGCCATGTCCAGTGCACTGGGTCAGCAGCAGCAGTCAGCAGTTGAGCCAGCCTGGCCTCAGTTGACACCGGCAGAGAGGAAAAGAAGTGAAACTGATATGAGTGGCTCCAAGCGGCTCAAGAGACATGACAACAGTTCAAAACTGTCCAGAGTTGACACCGGTTGAGTGAAACTAAACCAACATATTAGCTCAAAGATGCTCAAGGGAAATGTTAACAAAAATGTTAACTTTGGCCCTGCCGTGGCCAACCGGTAGGACACTCGTTTGCCATGCGGACAACCCAGGTTCGATTCCCGGCCTGTGTCATTTACCGACCACTCCCCATCTCTCTCCCCATCTCTCTCCCCCTTCCTGTCCACCTCTCAGTCTCAAACTGTCCCGTCATCAATAAAGTCGTAAAAAAACAAAAAATATCTTTTAAAAAAAAAAAAAGTGAAACTGATATGAGCGGCTCCAAGACGCTCAGGGGACATTCAACATTCAACAGTTCAAACTGGCCTCAGTTGACATTGGTACACAAAGTAGCAGCCTAGGAAACCACATGCTGCTTTGCACAATCGCTCCGTTCTGATTTTTGTGAGATTGTCTGACGTTGACCAGGCAGGCAAGCAAGCAAAGACGTGAATCTGAGCGGCCATCTTGGCTCCAAGCGTCTCAAGGGACACGACAACAGTTCAAAACTGGCCAGAGTTGACACCGGTTGAGTGAAACTGAACCACCACATTAGCTCAAAGAGGCTCAAGGGGAAACGTTGCCAAAATGTTAACTTTAATGTCCAATGGCAATTTGTGTAGCGTCACCGCACAAGACATGGCGACATAAGCCACACATCAACGCCAAGCAAACATCACACTACATAAGCGCATACAATTACAACAGCAACACCTCCAGTCATCTGCACAGTAAACAAATAAGATGGATACATATATATATATATTTTTTTTTAACAGTTTTAACTGGCCTCATTTGGGAGGCATGTGAAACAGCTGAGCTGCAAATCTTTGCTCCAAGAGACTGAAGTGAAACAAACAGAGACCATGCTAGACCCTGCATGACTCATTCAAAGGAGGAACCTTGCCTGTCTGCCAGACAGCACCTTTCCACTGTCTGCTGGGACTCTTCCAGTTACGCACAAGCTGTCCACCAACACTCAGTGTCACTCACACACAGAGTAATGTTCAGATATCATACACTACACTATTTACAATGAAAAAAACTAAATTTACATCCCTCCTCTCCTCCACCTCACTCCACTGCACCCCCCCAAAAAAACCACACACACACACACACACACACACACACACACACACACACACACACACACACACACACACACACACACACACACACACACACACACACCTGAGGTTAGTGTGAGGTGTCTGCGTTGCCAAGATGAGAGTAGCACTGGACAGGCCATCTCCTGCTCCATCTTCAAATGTGTTCAGCAGCCAAACTGCACTTACTGGCAAAAGCCATTTGCCTTCTGACCACCTCATGTTTAATGGCCCCTTTATGGCCACACACACACACACACACACACACACACACACACACACACACACACACACACACACACACACACACACACACACACACACACACACACACACACCTCAGTCAGCATGCCGTCCAAACAAACAAACACACGTACACACACAGCCAACATGACCTCAAGTAGCCTCCTCCATTTCAGACAGGCAGTTTTCAGTGTCAACACGGAGAATGAGAGAGCAACAAGACGGGGGTGGAAGTGGACTGCGCAGAGGATGGGTGAGCAGAGGGCAATGGAGGTGGACCTTTCAGGTTGTGGAGTAACAGGGAGAGAGAGAGAGAGAGAGAGAGAGAGAGAGAGAGAGAGAGAGAGAGAAAGAGAGAGAGAGAAAGAGAGAGAGAGTACGAGAGAGATTCAGTACAGGAATGCAGGCTAGGCATCCCCCCTCCCAGAGTGCGAGGAGGAAGCGGTCCAGAGGACACAATCTGGGACCAGTTATCTGGCCAGCTGTGCAAACGCTGAGGAAGGTAGACACACACACACACACACACACACACACACACACACACACACACACACACACACACACACACACACACACACACACACACACACAGTCCTCCCATGAACTCCAACACTCTCAACATTCTCTTGTAAGTATCCCTCTCGGTCACTCTCTCACACACATCCTCACACTCAACAGTCTCCAGTACATATACACACACATGCTCCGTTCTCGTTTTCAGACACCTCAAGACACCGAGGCCAAGTTATTTTAATCAGTGCCAGATCCCCTGTGCTGTGCTGTGCTGTGCTGTGCTGTGCTGTGCTGTGCTGTGCTGTGCTGTGCTGTGCTGTGCTGTGCTGTGCTGTGCTGTGCTGTGCTGTGCTGTGCTGTGCTGTGCTGTGCTCCTCCCTTCATGACCTCTGGTAGCCTAATTATAATCGACGTTCAAATCTCTTCGAGACTTGGTCTGACCAAGAGCCTAACAATTAACATTTCCCGAACGGCATTTCCAAAATGGCCTCCTCTGGTTTGCTAATGATTGTCTGTTTCCCAACAAAGTGGGAGGAGTTCCCGATTTTGAGGGAGCTCAGAAAGTACCTGCATTGCTCTCGACCTGACTGGTAGCAACGCTGAAGCGGTTGCATCACCAGGAGGGCACGGCCTGGCTACATGACCTCTCTTCTATCTCCATAGCCTGGTGATGATAAGAGACCAGGCCAGAAAAAACCCTCTGTGACGCGAGGGACGCTACACACTAGCAGGGCTGGGAATCGATCCAAATTTCCAGGATCGATTCGATTCCAATCCAGAAGGTCACGATCCGATTCGATCCACGATCCTATTCAATTCAATTCGATATCAATCTTCTGTATTGCTGGGTTGTCGCTTTAACCCATTTATGTCTAGAATTCTAAGACCGGCTATAACCAAAATATCTCAGCATTTGATGCCCACACAAACATGACATACCTTGGTATGCAAGAAGCAAGCAGGAAACTTGGTATGAGAGAGAAAGGTGGGAAAAGACTGGCGCTTATTTACTTGAACAGGCCGTGTGTATTTGTGTATGTAGCCTACATGAATGTGAAAGAGAGCTACAGGATGCGGTTGAGAAAATAGCGCCTATAATCATCGGCAAAAGATCGATCCACAAAGTTGTGAATCGATATCGCAATTTTCAATCGTGAATCGATATTGGATCGCAGATCGATCTTTCGAACCCAGACCTACACACTAGTTCTACACAGTTATTCTGGGAGGCAGCGGCCAACTTCACATGAATTTGCATTCTATGAGAATGTAAATTATCTGCTGATTCAACTAGTGAATTGTCAAGATAATTCATCCCCCAACTACTAAAATCACAAACCTGTTAAAAGTGTCTGTAAATGAATTATTTATTTATTGTGAGAATCGACTCAAGAGTCTACTGTATGTTTCAAGTTGCTAGACCAAGTGGTCAAGTTGTCACTTACTAGGTCATGTTGCTCTGGTGGCCACAGGCACAGACGCATGTGTGAAGTCATTTTAACTCATCTCATTCATTTTTAACCAACTTTTACATGTACATGTGTAGTTTGGGCTTCATTGTAGAGGTCTGGAATGTTGCCTCCTCTTAATCAGGATTGACTCCTGCTGCCCCCATGCTGAGACGAGGGGCAGACAGGAATCTCCACCCCAGGGGAGCTGCCTGGATTTGGGGATGGAGAGAGGTATACGTGGGGGGTGGATGGATGGATGGATGGATGGATGGATGGATGGATGGATGGATGGATGGATGGATGGATGGATGGATGGATGGATGGATGGATGGATGGATGGATGGATGGGTGATTAGAGAGTGAGATGTTCACCAGGGAATGCCCATGCTGCCAAGCTCAAGAACAGCATGGGAACCCTCACTGATCAGCTTTTCCTTAATATAGAATTTTAAATTGCTTTGAGCACTGCAGTGATTCTTCGTTTCATACTGGGTTACTTCACAGCCCTCATTGCGTTCCCATCTGGCTCGAGCCTAAACCTTTTTTTTCTGTTTGCTACCCTCGGATAAAGACAGAGCGGGGGGAGGGAGCCAATCAGAGACACCTCATTTTCGAGTCACGGATATGCATGAGAAGGACCGGAAATCCCTGTTGTTTGACCACAAGTCACAATGTCTTTGTAAACAAAACTGACGCATAATGCATTCAATAATAATATTGAACACAGCAATATTAATGAATTATGCTTCCGGACGTGGCGCACGCAGCTGCAGCGACTCCTTACTCTCCCAACTCGCAGTGTTTATTTGTGTTATAATGTGTCATTCGAAATGTCTATCGTCGGAAACTATGTCGGAACGCATGTACAGTCGGCAACAGCTGTTGCAGATAAGAATGGACAACTTAAGCGATGTATTGGATATACCAACAGAGACACTGGAGGAACTGGGGATACTACGCCTCTTAATGTATGTTCTCTACAAGTCTTCTGTTGTCCAGTCTTGCACTTTAAATGTCTGTATGAGCAATGTCTACGTCCATACTGTCTATGTCCATGTATGAGTACTGTCTATGTCTATACTGTCTATGTCCTTACCTAGATTAGTCTATGTCTGCATGGGAGAGCAAGAAACGCAATTTCAAATTCTTTGTATGACCAGTGCATGTAAAGAAATTGACAATAAACTTGACTTGACTTGACTTGACTTGAAATGACGGTGGAGATAGATCTTTAACTCATTGGCTGCCTTGGCCGTCGAATGACGTCATTTCGAATAGTGACGCCCCCTGCCTTCGACGTCGTTCGCCGATAATTGCTTTTTTTTACAGCCAGGCCTCGAGGACGGTCTGACCTATCTTCTGTATAAATTTCAAGCCTCTAGGCATTTTCTAACTGTTCCTGTAGGTGGCAGAAGTGTCCTTAGGAACAGTCAAGGCAGGGCTTTAGCTCAGACCAGGAGGAAATGTCAAGACAAAAACACCCCTTTTTTACTATTATAATCTCAAAAGTAGCATAGCAAAATCATTTTTGAAAGTAAAGCACCTGTGGCAGTAGTCTACTTTCTTGCCCTCTGATTTTAACACAGGTAGGCTACTGATTTTAGTGTCAGAGCCTGACCAAAAAAAACCCTTCCTCTCATGACCAAAATACAACCCCCTGTTGCTATCTAGCTAGAAGGCATTGTAGCTAGCTTGCCCAAAATACACCATGAGATGATCTGTGTGGCAACCTTTCATTTTGGATAATGTGATCAGCCTACACAACATCAGGATGATGCTTACAAAATATCATCTAACAGGAGAATGCACGGGACTAGTGGTGATGTTGGGAATGCTTGGCTATAAATTTTGCTACGCTAGCTAGCTAGCTAGCACGAAATCGCTAACAACTTACAACTATGCCAAAATAAAGGAGCCTTGGTAAGTCAACTATTTTTACTCATTCTACACAGTTATTTTTTATGGATCTGTATAGTATGATCAGCTTACTGTATCATCAAAAAAGACAGGGGGGTTGCAGATTCTTGGAACAGAGTAGCCTTTGTGTCTGGTCAGATGCAGTCAGCTCACATGAGAAAGCATTGCACTTAGCCTCAGACCAGCTAGCCTTCACCACTCCAATCGGCTTGTGAAATGTTGGATATGTGATCAGTACTTTATCAAAAGAAAATTCATTGAACAATATATGACAAGATCACTATAGCAGAACCATGATGACAGTAATCATCAATCTGCAAATTGTCCGCTCTGCCAAAGAAGCTGCAGTAAGCTACGCTAAGCAGAGCTGCCTGCCTACCTGCCTCCCTCCCCCACAAGACACAACACGGTACTATTTCTGGAGGAAATAAACCAGCTGTGATTCGTTCTCCAACGAGGGGAGAGAGAGCACAATCAGAGGGAGAGGGAGAGGGAGGGAGTTCCCGGAGTTAGGGGCACCTGCTGTCATGATCCATTCTGTGCGCCAGCAACTAAACCAAAACACCCTTGTTTTCGAGTCCACCCCCGTTATATTTCAGTATATTAGGTTGAAAAGGTCATACAAACGATCTTTTGTTCAGGCTACAGATGACAGAAGACTCTGTAATAGCATCTGATAGGTTTGGAGTTGTTAGGACGATGCCATTATGGGCAAAAACGTTTGCAGTTATAGTTCTACTTCAAATGGCGTTTTCTCAGCTTTTTGGCTAGAAAGCAGCATTTTGGCGAATTCCACTTAATTTCAACAGATGATTATGAAAGAACGGAAAGGGGTAGAGAGACACCGTTTTTTTCTGATGACAGATGAGCGTCTAATCTGTGT
>NC_085868.1:23504775-23579775 GCF_034702125.1 Engraulis encrasicolus
AGACACAGGCATTTTATCAACTGTTAGTTGAAGAACGCAAGTGTGTGTGTGTGTGTGTGTGTGTGTGAGAGTGTGAGTGTGAGAGTGTGTGTGAGTGTGTGTGAGTGTGAGAGAGAGAGAGAGAGAGAGAGAGAGAGAGAGAGAGAGAGAGAGAGAGAGAGAGAGAGAGAGAGAGAGAGAGAGAAAGACAGAGACAGAGAGAGAGAAAGACAGAGAGAGAGAGAGAGACAGAGACAGAGAGAGAGAAAGATAGAGAGAGAGAGAAAATAGCTTGCATCTTGCATCCAGTTGATAAGGATGCAAGAATCAAGCTGAGGGGCAGAACAGAAGTGCACCGAGTTATAATTAGCTTCCACTTCAAAAACACACACACACACACACACACACACACACACACACACACACTGCACCTTACCTGGGTCATTTCACGTGAAATCAGACACTTTGGGACCCGACCGACCCGGATTTCGATCATACTTGGTGTGCCTTTTCAGTAGCAAGGTAGCACCCCAGAACTGCATTGGTTTGAATCTGACACTAATATTAAGGGAGAAACAGACTAGGAAAGGTTCACATGTGAGGGTAGGACACTATACATTCAGCCTTGAATATATCAGTCAGTGTTAGTCACAAAAAGATGCCTGTGGTGTTATTTGAAAGCTCTTTTCTGGCTCTACATATTACACAATCACCTTGGAATACAACTACTCTCAGAATATGAATTATGATAAATTGAAAAATTAAAAATTGAATATCTAAAAAACTCATATTTTAAAATGGCCAGTTCCTTGTCCAAACGTAGCCGGCAATGTCATGAGCAGCACCTAAAATGCTGGTGTTCGGTTTGTTATTCATTTCAGAGAGAATTTGACTCACAAATATGGCATCATACAGACCACTTACTAATAATATGGTAATACCATAGTAGCATCACATGACAAAACAAAAACAAAACAAAAATGGTCAGTGTCCATGGTCCCAGGTTTCAGAAACTAAGGCAGATGTCCATTTATACATACCAAATGATGATATGTGAATGTTTGAACATTCCTTCTCTGTGTACCTGTGCCATCTTCCCTTTACCGTACTTTAAAGAGATAATCAATGGCTACACTCTCATTTTGTACTCTACCAGTGCATTTGAAGCAACAGCTGTGTCTTTTGTAGATAATGTATAAGTACGTCCCGTTGCAGTTACAGGTTCCACTACCAGAAGCACATCCTGATGATCCATGACAAGTCTATCTGGTCTGAAGGGAAAAGTGAAGGATGGAGATGGCCCATGAGGATGCAGGAAGTTCAGTTTCACCTCTCCAGTGCTCGGCATACATTCCTCAGCACATGCTAGCCACCAGTTGCCATCATATACAGCTACAACATACCCTTTGATGCTTGAAAATGTAACACATTCCTTTACTGAGCTCACTCTTTCAACTCTGCCTTCTCTGAATGCTCAAAATGGCCTAACTTCCACTGTGTCCATTGACAATGGGCAGAAGCTGTGTAGTTTTTGAGTACCTGGAATAGTTCTTGCAGATTCAAACCTTTTCAACAAGTTCTCAGCTTCATGATGGTACATATCTGTTGTGGCAAACTGGCAATGGATGTTCTTGACATTATCCTTGACAAATTCAAACAGTTGGTATGGCGTTACAATTTAATTGTCAATAGGACGTTGCAGACTTCCTGCACAATATAAGAACCTTAAAATTACAACAAATTTGTGCCACCACGAGGCAGATTTTCACATACCTGCAGAGTGGCACTTTTTTGCCACATCACATGGCAAAGGTCCATGTGATGGCGTTGGAGGGACAGTTAAATGGCTTGCTGCACGAGCAAGTCTGCAACGTCCTATTGACAATTAAATTATAACGCCATACCAACTGTTTGAATTTGTCAAGGATAATGTCAAGAACATCCATTGCCAGTTTGCCACAACAGAGATGTACCATCATGAAGCTGAGAACCTGTTGAAAAGGTTTGAATCTGCAAGAACTATTCCAGGTACTCAAAAACTACACAGCTTCTGCCCATTGTCAATGGACACAGTGGAAGTTAGGCCATTTTGAGCATTCAGAGAAGGCAGAGTTGAAAGAGTGAGCTCAGTAAAGGAATGTGTTACATTTTCAAGCATCAAAGGGTATGTTGTAGCTGTATATGATGGCAACTGGTGGCTAGCATGTGCTGAGGAATGTATGCCGAGCACTGGAGAGGTGAAACTGAACTTCCTGCATCCTCATGGGCCATCTCCATCCTTCACTTTTCCCTTCAGACCAGATAGACTGTCATGGATCATCAGGATGTGCTTCTGGTAGTGGAACCTGTAACTGCAACGGGACGTACTTATACATTATCTACAAAAGACACAGCTGCTGCTTCAAATGCACTGGTAGAGTACAAAATGAGAGTGTAGCCATTGATTATCTCTTTAAAGTACGGTACAGTACAGGTACACAGAGAAGGAATGTTCAAACATTCACATATCATCATTTGGTGTGTATAAATGGACATCTGCCTTAGTTTCTGAAACCTGGGACCATGGACACTGACCATTTTTGTTTTTTTTTTGTTTTGTCATGTGATGCTACTATGGTATTACCATATTATTAGTAAGTGGTCTGTATGATGCCATATTTGTGAGTCAACTTCTCTCTGAAATGAATAACAAACCGAACACCAGCATTTAAGGTGCTGCTCATGACATTGCCGGCTACGTTTGGACAAGGAACTGGCCATTTTAAAATATGAGTTTTTTAGATATTCAATTTTTAATTTTTCAATTTATCATAATTCATATTCTGAGAGTAGTTGTATTCCAAGGTGATTGTGTACTATGTAGAGCCAGAAAAGAGCTTTCAAACAACACCACAGGCATCTTTTTGTGACTAACACTGACTGATATATTCAAGGCTGAATGTATAGTGTCCTACCCTCACATGTGAACCTTTCCTAGTCTGTTTCTCCCTTAATATTAGTGTCAGATTCAAACCAATGCAGTTCTGGGGTGCTACCTTGCTACTGAAAAGGCACACCAAGTATGATTGAAATCCGGGTCGGTCGGGTCCCAAAGTGTCTGATTTCACGTGAAATGACCCACCTTCTGTGCAACATAATGCATGTAACATCTATGCACGCTTTGCAGTGTCTTTAACTTTGCAGTCTAGACCCAATAAAACAATGCTGTGTAAATCAAGCAGAGGAAAATAATGATTACACAGGAAAATAATTATTAGAATGAGTGTTAATGCCATAATATAACATTACATCTGTGCAACACATCTCTACCTTTGTCTCTCTATCTCTCTCGCGCGCGCACGCACGCACACACACGCACACAGCATTCGACTCGGGCCAGCTGCCACCCTGACACTTGATACGCAAATGAAATGAATTACTAGAAAGCAACACATTGAAAAAAGATACAGCAGCAACCAGAGTGCACACACAGCGATTCAGATGCCCCCCAAGGGCACTCAGAAAGGGCATCAGTAAAAACAGTCAGGCCTAGCAAGAGACAGGCGTAAATGCCATGCCCAGTGTGCATCTACTAACAAGAAACATGGGTGCACAGAGTCTGCAGCCATCAATTTACTGTATGTTCGCAGGCGCAACATTTTTGGTTGTATTACCTTCTCTGGTCAAATGTGGTAGATCTGGTCAGTGCTATGGTGCAGGTTTAGAAGTGTGTGTGTGTGTGTGTGTGTGTGTGTGTGTGTGTGTGTGTGTGTGTGTGTGTGTGTGTGTGTGTGTGTGTGTGTGTGTGTGTGTGTGTGTGTGTGTGTGCGTGCGCAAAAGGGATACAGCTGGGGTCCACATTACCCCAAGAAACAGAAGGTCGCAAACAAAGGTTTATGTGCAGTCCCTGTACACTGAATCTGAGCTCATGCCCTTGTAGCAGTCATGCAAATCTTTAGGAAACGGACGAATGTTCAAGGAACAAAGGAAAACGTGCTATTTCAAAGTTTTTCATTAAACATCTCCCACCGTGCAATACCAACAGGGGCATGCCAGTCTTATTTACACACAAAGACTACAAGGACGATAGGTCAACTTGTACAGCTCGACACTGCCAGAGCTTCCAACTCCTCACCTCAGCACGTCTGACCCCCTCGGCTGAGTAGCTTCCACGGGAAAGTTTTATATTCACGGGAAGAATGAAATGAAAGTAAAATACAAACTAGCCTATATGCGCCACTGTGTAGTATGACCAAGTGCCACTCTTGTTTCGCACGAACGCAATCACACAGAGACGCAACTGCCGTATAAACAGTGTGTTATTGGTGTGCTGGCAAAACGGCGAGAGGGCATCTGAGCAAATCCTTGTGACTGTCACAGGGAGTGCCAACTGCCAAGTGCGCGACATGGCTCCGACCGAGGCTTCAGTAAACACTACAGTACACTCGCTAATAGCTGCATGTGTGGCAATGTAGAATGAGGTTGTGCAAAATATCTGTCCGAATGAATTCGAATCGTGCGAATCGTTTTCGAATGACTAGAGTAACTTGATGTGAGCCTATGACAGAAAAATCATCATGCAATCTATGCTGTGTAGCTGAGGTAGAACATGGTCAATTGGAAGTGTAGTTGGAGGACATCGCTACCGGCTGACAACAGTATACTGACAAGGACTGCCGAACCATGTGATGGGTGTTCATTTGGTAAATAGTAAACATTAATGTCCTACTGTCATGGCCCTTTGATGACTACCTAAGCCATGATATGTTACACTAAAGCTTAGCTTGCTAGCACCTCTATCGCCAATGCATTCAAGGAGGTACTATATTTTAATGCTACCAATCCAGCGCAGACAGAAAACTTGCAATGCAATAAAATACTTGATGTGTTAATTCCACAACAATAATAATGTCGTTGCAGGACCATGACCGACCAACTCAAGGCATGTAAAAGACGAGTGCAGACCATGCAATGAAGACAGCCGCCGTGGACCGTTTTTACTGGGCTAACTGGCTGTCTGCATTAGCTGGAAAATATGTGTATTTAGGTTGTTAGCTTGTGTTAGCTTGCTAACATTCTAACCTGACACAGCAAAACAACTTACATTGCATAGTTTAGTATCGGTTGACACGAACAGCACGGGTTTGTTTAAAATTCGTAGAAATGAAGGTGTGGCTGACTGGTATTCTCTCTGGATGTGTCAGAGCTACATACGAATGGCACCTTGCTCGGCTTCAGCAACCAGTCAACAGTTAGCTGCTAGCCAGCAAGCTAGCTAACCTCATATAACGATAGCTTTCAAGGCAGAGAAAATTCCTCCTCACAACGACGGCAACGCGCTTGTCAAAAAAGGCAATCGGTAATGAAACCAAACATGGGTCACACTTATCTTACCTCATTGTCCACTTTCCATTTCTGCGTGGTTATTTAAACGAACAACCTTGCTTTGCTTCAAATAAAACCATAAATCCCTTTAATTCATGAAGTATTTTCCAGCTTTATTTTTCCACTCCCCGTTTCTCCCATGCACCCGCCGGACTGCTCTACGGCTACGCAAGTTGGAATTGAAAAGTATCGCGAGAGGTGGCGATAACGTCACATGCAAGCTTGTGACATGAAACAGGCACAGGAAATAATGTGAATTTTTGAGCTCTATCTTCAAAAAGATGCGGATTGTTATGCATTTTAAAACGCTCATTAGTCAAGACATGCGGATATAAGACTGCATAGATAATTTGTTCAAAACGAGAAGCACGAAGGAAGCCTTATATGCAGTACCTCTGCAGTTGTGGTATGAAACAAGCTAAAAGAATAACATTGATGTTAGCATTGTTTGCTTAGTAGATTGCCAATGATACTGTAAGGGGATAGATACATACAGGTCGGTGCAATAAACTAATGCAGAGACTACCTTTTGCTTTTTCCCACGCGCGTATATCATAATCATATACTGTAGCTGGTTCATTTAATTTGTTGTCTAATATATTTTCGACAAGTGAGAGGTGTTTCTGTGCAAGTGATTAGACTACTACACAAATGGTTTATTTGACAGTTATTTACACTTGGCAAGGTGGGGTCTTTACTGATCATCTATCACTTTGTGTTAACAGACAGAAGAACTGGCTGGAAATCTGAGTGTCAGTATGAAAGGACTCTATTGCAGGTTAAACGACTCGGAAGAAGTGAAGTTTGTGATTCAGGATGCTGTAAGTTGCTTCATGAATTAAAATTAATATTTGAATATGACAAGAGATCAGAATTAATATGAAAAGATAAGGAAATGTTCATGTGTGTGTGTTATATTCTCATAATACAGAATGTGCCTGCCACTATTGGTGACCGCCAAGTCAAGGTCCAAGTGAAAGGCTGTGCTCTTAGTCCAGTGGATGTGAGGGTGAGTTACTATTGATGGTGGCTGAGCAAATGTGTTATACAGTCATTACAGTGGGCCTACTGCACAACAGCACTAAGAATAACACACATTCTTCCTCAACAGCTATACGTCTACTATTAGTGGTTTTTAACCACTGGAAAACTATGAATGCAACAGAGATGAAAAATACCTTGGTAAACTAATAATGCTATAATTAATGTATGCTTCATCTGGTCTTTCAGCTTTTTAATGACTTGAAATTACAACGAGACACGGCACCAGTGGGAAGGGAGATTGTGGGAACTGTTTGTCAAGGTCAATAACAACCTTCATTGTATATCATTCTACATTATATGAGGTTCTTGGTTCACAAAGAAAACAGTCTCTAATCTTTCGCTGTCAATGAACATCTCTCCCTGTAGTTGGGCCCAAGGTTTCCTTTTTTCAGCCGGACGAAGAGGTTGTTGGTAAGATTTGGCATTTTTGGACAACAGACATGTCATGAAGAAGGATAAACAATGCATTTTGTTTGTAAACTAAAATTAATTGTAAATCCTTGTATGGCAGGCATTCTTCCATTGGATACCGAGCTATCTGGCCTGTGCAATACTGTCATCATCCATGAACAGTTACTGGGTAAGTGGTTCATCCTTCATGCTGGTTACTCAAAACAAAGCAAAACACATGAAAATTACAGGTTGATATCTTGCAGTACATCACAGTTAACCCAAAGAATACAGTGGCGTGTTTGTGCACTTCCTCAGACTTGGAGGGAGGGAGGGATATTTCACTTTTGTTTTTCTGCCGCATTCACAGAACATACATAGCTTTTCACCATCAGTAGCAGTAATGACAACAATATTAATGGTAGTAACACAGGTACAAACAAAAACAATCAGAGATGGCCACCTGTCCCCCTGACCAATGCTATATGGATTTTTTTTGCGTCCCCGTGCAGAACACACACACACACACACACACACACACACACACACACACACACACACACACACACACACACACACACACACACACACACACACACACACACAGTGTTGGGAAGGTTCATTGCGATACTCGGCTAAAAAAAAGACCTGCAGTACACAATTTGATACCAGTAATTATAATAGATGTACATGTACAAACAAAAATGTAATTTCTGAAAATGTAAAAAAAAAGACCTGTTGTTTGTTGTTGTAAGTAATAGCCAAGTACTCGTTTGTGTTGTACATATTACTGAAGTAACTCTACTCTGCTATACCTGTGCAGTGCCGAAGCCAGAGAAGGTGAGCTGGGTGTCGGCGGCAGGGGCGGTCCGAGATGGCCTGAGGGCCTACACCGCACTCCACACCCTGGCCCACATGGCCTTGGGAAACACACTGCTGGTGCTCGATGGAGCCAGCGTACGTCCCTCTCCCTTCACTCCATCAACTGCAATGGGCAAAATGGATTCATTAGTTACATTCTAGTGCCACATATTCCAAATGTCTTGGTTTCACCTGTCCAATTAAGCCAGGTGATTGGCTGGTTGAATGATCACCTAACAAGGTTGTTTGGAATATGTGGCACTGGATTCCAACTGATTAATCCATTTTGCCTATCACTGCCAACTGTGTAACATCAGTATCTTAGAGGTCTTTGTATGACTAGAAGAGTGAATAGAATAATCCAAGGAATACTAGGAAATGTAGTGTGATTGTGTTGTGTATTCTTTGTAAAAGATGACACACTACCTACCTGAAAATGTCTGTAAGAAATGAAAAGAATTGTTTTTGAGGGGCAGTTTGTGTTATGTACATTGAGAGTGAGACAAGATTTCCAATAGGCTGCAACAGAAACATCATCTGTAGCCTGGGCCAGTTTTTTTTTTAAACCGAGTATGAAAGTTATTGCAACCATACAGCATGTTTTCTGTGAAAACATCAGGTCTTCATGGCAACGACAGGCTTGCTGAAAACGATGACGAACACATTCAGAATACACATCTTAAAGTTGTTGAGAACAAAGAATTTGCTAATAGCCGTGACTCTTATCATGCAAATGACCTGTGTGTTGTGGTTCTGTTTGTCCACAGCCCTTTGGTGTTCTGTCCATCCAGCTGGCCCACTACCACGGGGTAAAGGTCCTGGCCACCGCCCACTCCCAGGAGGACCACAAGTTCCTGGAGCAGTTGCGGCCGAGCGTGGGTGAGGAAGACACATGTCATATTCACACATTTTACTATTTTTAGGATTCTTGCACACCTCCTTTTGCCAGGTGCGTAGGAGTGGATCCACTTGGTCACCAACGTATAGAGACAAAGAAGCTTGAGAGAGGTCACAGACCGAAACGTCGCAAGTAAAAACTCTGCAAATGTGAACAGTGTGCGGGAGCTTCTTTGTCTAGCTATATTCACACATTTCCCACCCTCAAGTACCTCCCTCAAGTTAAATAAGCTGTAGATTTATCCTGTTCTTCCAGCCATTCTATGGCTCTGGTGACGTCACTTGAACATCCAAGCTATTTTTTTTTCTCTGGGAGCCAACAGTGAAAGGTCCTGTCTGCTAGGCATCATCGTTTTCCCCTTTGACAAACTGCTTTTGCTGAGACTGAATCTACTCTGTCGTCTCTCTCCCTCTCTTTGCTCTGTTGCTTTGGCTTCATTTTAAGGCGCGAGAGAGTCTTTGCTAGGTAAGAAGACGCTCATTCAATTCTGCTTCCATCTGTTTAATGTGCCCGAGGTATTTTTACAGGCACAATGCCTCAACCCATTTTAGCCTAAGCCCTTTTTGGGAAAAGGTGCCCTCTGCCTATTAAAACCTTAATATGTGAAAGCCCATTGGGAAACTCCAACTCCCATTGTCATTGTCATTGTGGCACTCCACAGCACACAAGTGAACACTGCACACAACGAAATTGCATTTATGCCTCACCCATGCAAGGGGGCAGCCCTCAGTGGCGCCCCATGGGGAGCAGTGCGGTGGGACGGTACCATGCTCAGGGTACCTCATTCATGGAGGAGGATGGGGGAGAGCACTGGTTGATTACTCCCCCCACCAACCTGGCGGGTTGGGAGTCGAACCGGCAACCTCTGGGATGCAAGTCTGACTCGGCGTCCGAAGCACATAAACATTACATAAGTTGCATTTAAAAGCTAGGACTCTCATTTTGCATTTGAATTTGTTCATTCAGCTCTAACATACCCACATTGTTAATGAAAAACACTCAAATCTCAATCTATGTTGCTCCAGGCTAAAATGGGTTAAGCTAATGATATCACATCCATCTAGTGACCCTGCACGCATGCTGTAACTGACAGTTCGTCTCTTGCAAACCAGTGCCACAGATTCCAAATGACCTAGTTTTACCAGTTCCATTAGAGCAATCAGGTCATTTGGAATATGTAGTAGCACTGGATTGTAGCCTTTCAATCCAAGTTCCTCATCACTGTGTATAAGCATGAGACACCATGTAGCGCAGACTGCTGTGGTGCAGTGTGCTAACTAAGGCACCCACACACATATGGGCCTGCATGACCATGGTGACCTATTAGGTTCGAGTCCGACCTGGTTCATTTCACAACCTTCCACATGTCCTGTCCGCCTCTTCAACTGTCCTGTCATAATAAAATATATACTGTTCTGACAAACTGTCAAAAATATATATACCTGTATATATATGTAGATATACCTGTATACAGTATATAAGTCTGTACTTTGGCCCTTGTGATTGCAGCCCGTGTGATTGGTCTGTGGGATGCCAAGGTGGACCTGGTGGAGGCGTGCTTGGAGGAGACAGGGGGGCTCGGGGTGGACATCGTCATCGATGCGGGAGGTAAGAGTCTTGGAGGGGCTTTGCAGAGCGTGCCCCTTGTACATCACACAAGTGACTTTATGACCTGTTACTGCACATTAAAAATGGATGAATTGTGTTTAGGAAAAACTAATTTTCTCTGATGCTGCATACTGTTTTGTCTGATACAACACACTTCATAACAATTTTCTATCAGAAACTCTACGACTAGGTCAGGAGCCTATAATAGCCTATAATTTCCTCACCTGTGGTTTTCCTACTGTGTTGTCTTCTATATGACTAGGGGCCTGTAATACAACAGCTTATAATTAACATACTCTTGGGGTTTTCTTCAGTGAAGCCCTAAGATGAGGTGTCCATAACTGATAGGCTCTCTTACTGGTTTTCCCCTGGTGGTGTCCTGAAAGGACGCTCTAAAACAAGGATCTTATATCATGCATGTTTCATGTAGGCTATGGCTAAATAGAGGAAGCGGTTAGGGTGTTATACTTGTAGCCTAAAGGTTGCTGGTTCGACCCCAGACCTAATTAATTATCCAGAGTAATTAACCAGAGCTCTCCTCCATCCTCCTCCATGACTGACGTACCCTGAGCATGGTACCGTGTCGCCTCACTGCTCCCTTGCATGAGGGAGGCATACATGCAATTTAGTTGTGTACAGTGAGCACTGTGGCGTGTGGTGTGCTGTGTCACAATGTCAATGGGAGTTTCCAAGGTGGGTTTTCTGTGTTTTTTTCCCCCTGATATTTTCCCCCTGATGAGCCCCAAGACAGGGTGCCCACATAATAGCCTTTGCTTATTTTATTTCTACAGGGTAGTATAGTCACGTTGAGGTTATTGACTCTTTTTCAAGTGAGCCCAGGGCACCAATAGGCTACAGCTAGAGCCATAATGAACTAGAAGCACTCAGAGAGCGCAGACGTCCGCCAAGGAAGCTGCTTGATACATTTGACCATGTTACACCCCAAGTCTTTCTGCCTTGTTTTTGTGGTATTCCCGCTAGGAGGCGTCTAGATGGTGAAGAATCTTTTGAAAAGTCCTGGTTCCGGTTCGTGATCTGGATCACCACCAGAATTTAATCACTTGTTCCTTGGGTCATTACTAACAGCTCCACAAAGTTTCGTCCAAATCAGTTGATTAGTTTTTGAGTTATCCTGCTGACAGAATCTTTTAAAAAGTCCTGGTTCCGGTTCGTGATCCGGATCACCACCAGAATTTAATCACTTGTTCCTTGGGTCATTATCAACAAACCCACAAAGTTTCAGCGAATTCTGTTAATTCGTTTTTAAGTTACGCTGCTGACAGACAAACAATCAAACAAACAGACAAACCAAAGGGACCGAAAACATTACCTCCTTGGCGGAGGTAATTAGCCTGATTATCATTGACTTTCAAATCTCTTCGAGACTTTGTCTGACCAAGAGCTTAACAATTAACATTTCCTAACGGCATTTCCCAAACGGCCTCCCTTGGTTTGCTAATGATTGTTTGCTTCCCAACAAAGTGGGAGGAGTTCCCGATTTTGCGGGAACTCAGAAAGTAGGTTGCATTGCTCTTGACCTGACTGGTAGCAACGCTGAAGCTGTTGCGTCACTAGGAGGGCACGGCCTGGCTAACAGCTATAGCCGTAATGAATAGACTCTCTTGATGGTTTCTCCCCCTCGCGTTGCCCTGTAGTGAAGTTCTGATGAGGATGAGGATGTGCATGTAATGAATTGACGTAATTTTACTCTCTTTCTGGCTTCCCTTTGGTGTTGCCCTGTAGTGAAGCTGTATGACGAGGAGCCAGAGGCGCAGCAGACAGCTCAGCTTCCGCATAAGCATGACATCATCACCCTGCTCGGGGTCGGAGGTCACTGGGTCACCATGGAACAGAACCTGCAGGTAGGACAAGGTTCTATAGAATGCTCTAGGGATTTTCTGCCATGGTTGAAGGAAACCCTTCAAGGTTTTGCAAGAAGGATAATCTCATGTGCTCTAGCCTTTTGTGGTGCTCACAGTCCAGGACCAAACATATTGTACAAACAGGCTACTTCGAAGGGATTACAGTGCACCCATGGATGATGGGAGCTGAGGAACTCTGAGGAAGATCATGTGCAGTGTTAAAAGGGACACTGTGTAAAATGTTTAGTTGTTTATTTGCAGAATTCATGCTACCCATTCTCTAATGTTACCTTTTTCATGAATACTTACCACTACCATCAAAATTTAAGTATTCATTATGATTGGGAAAATTGCACTTATCATACATGAAAAGGGGAATCTTCTCCATGGTCTGCCATTTTGAATTTCCAGAAATGGACATTTTTAGCTGCAAAAATGACTGTATTTGGGCCATGCTAGAAAATATTAGTTTTTTACTTAGTAAACTTTCATGAAAAGATCAAATTTGGCAATAGGCAACCTCTTTTCAATGAGCAGCGTAGTTGCAGTACCTTTTTTGACCATTCCCTGAACAGTGTACCTTTAAAAGGGCAGTGCACCACAGTAATAAAAAAGTAGAAGTATTCCAAGGGTCCCATTCAGCTCTGCCTGCTGGAGAATCTAAGACCTGTCCTATTCATGTGTTTGTATAAGTAGATTGTATCACTAGTTTGCTCTTCTAGCTCTTCTGGCTCTGTTGATGTATTGGATAATTAATATTCTGTTCTACACGAACAGCTGGATCCCCCAGATGCCCGCAGTCTCTTCCTTAAAGCAGCGTCTCTGTCTTTCCTGAACGAGGAGGTCTGGACTGCCTCCTCTGCCCGCCAGGGACGATACCTTCGTATCCTTTATCACCTTCAGTTCAAAGCCTCCCAATAGATGAAACAGGGGTGGTAATCACACTCAGTCTACACACAGTGAAATGTGTGTTGCCATGTGCAGTTTGACATTGTGCATGGGGCAATTTTGGAAGATGTCCAATCATCAATGTGCTCAAGAAAGTGAGTAATCTTTGGCTTGTGTTTGGTTAATTGTTTGAAAAAAAGTGAAGAAATCGTATAGATCGTCTTGCAGTGAGGATGTTAACTATCGGTATCAAAGGGATGTTTAACTTACTTGTGTTGTTGTCTTCACTTTTATTCTTTACATTCTTGTATTCTAATTGTGCACTTTATGAGAGTGTCATCAGTGTGTTAACATTTTATTAACTGCAAATTACAAATTGCAAGCATATCAAAATTGATTTTTGTTGTTTTATTTTTTGGATGGAAGATCGTGATAAAAAAAATCGGAATAGAGATTTCATGTAAAAAAAATCTTGATATGACATTTTTGCCATATCGCCCACCCCTAATGTGGTATATTTCACACCTCATGTGTGAGGTGCACCTCGATAAACGTGGGGCATAAACAGCTTAACACAGGTACAGTGGCACTGGACATTTTAGGGTTGTGATGGATTGTCAACATTTGATTGGTTTCCTCAACCTCCCTCTCTATCGCAGACATTCTAAGGGATGTGATGGATAAACTGTCAACTGGGACGTTCAGGTGGGTTTCCTGCGGCTCAGTAGTACATTTGAATTACTTTCTAAACACCCTTTTAGTTCTTTAATGTAACCACCAGATAAGATATTCACCATGCTGTTATTTCAGGCCTTTATTGGAGGATCCTGTGCCTTTGTATGAGGCTACCGTATCCATGGAGATGGTTCAGAAGAGGCAAGTGAGGAAGAGAGTGGTAGTGCAACTGTAATAAACTGCACTTCCCAGCATTCCAGAGAATCGCCACCTTCACCATAGACATACACGTATAAGACATATACTGTATCATGTGTATAGTATGTCTGTGGCCTTCACATTCCCTGTGTGCACCATTACATTCTGGATGGCCAGTTAATTTTTTTCTGCAATTACACGATGCGTCTGTGTATTTTTCATGTCTTGTCTGTTGAAATACTACCTGTGTTATTATTATAAATCATGATTCATTTGTAAAGTAACACAATAATGTAACACACATTAAAAATGGTTTTCATAACAATGTCAGTCCTCGTTGATTTGAAAAAAAAAACCTGCACTTATAAAAAAAAAAATGAATAGAAAATCTGGTATTTAGCAGAATGACATTGTCCAATGTCCCGACCCCCAGTTTGGGAACCACTGGAATAGTCCATGACACTTTTTTCAGGTTCTTCTATTCATGCATACCAGTAGTTTGTATTCCACATAATTTCAGCTCACAGGCGCGCGCACGCGCACACACACACACACACACACACACACACACACTCCTAGCCTGCCAAGCTTGCACGGCTGGAGGTCATTAGCAAAGCAGGCCTTTCTCCGCCTCAGAGAAAAAGAGCCTTGGCTTCCCCCCGCATGTCTTAAGGCTTCCCGAGCACTGTTGAGTTGGAAAAGCCCTGCTGTGCCAAAGCAACCATATTCATGCCCTCTTTTCACTCCGACCGGCTCTTTTCTAATGGCTTGGCAACGAGACCGGGCTTGGGCTTTGCAACAGCATGCGGGGACATGGTTAGTGGCCGACTTGTCACCCCTTTTCAGTCTGCCTGGCTTTGTTCTGGGCTTGGTTGGCATGACAACTGTTGCCACTGAGACCGCAAGAGTTCCCGTGAATGCCCCAGAATGTCCTGCTCCTCGCGTCGCAGGAATTCCACCATGGACAACTGCTCCGTCACAGAGGAGTCAGCACCTTCTTTGAGCTGGGAGAGCTGTGGGGAACAATATCCACACATCAGGAGTCTTGCAGAGTCATGATTATTGTTTGACTATTGCGCCAGAGACCCGGGTTTAATTCCAGATCGGAGGCCATTTCCCCACCCCACCCCCCATTTTCTCTCACTCTATCTCCCATTCCTCTCCTGTCCCTCTCTCTCACTGTAAATAATAATGGTGTAAAAGCACAGAAATATCTTAAAATGAAAAATATATTTTGGGAGCCTATTGGGCGTTTATGCCTTAATTGCAGCAGGACAGTGAGAGAGAGAGAGAGAGAGAGAGAGAGAGAGAGAGATGGGTAAGGATCGCGAAATCATCGGGTCGAACTCTGACCCCGTTCCCCAGAGTTATGATGTGGTTCCTTAGTCAATTGAGCCATGGCGTCCCCATGAGTCATAATGCTTATCTGTGAAATTCTGTGTGAGGCCCTGGCCCACTCACTCACCCTCTTCAAAGCTAGGCTGCTCTCCTCCAAAAGGACCTGGCAGAGCTGGAGAGCTGCTTGGATGGCGCTCGCCTCTCGATCCTTGCTCACTGCTGCCCCCAAGAGGACACTTTTCCAACTTGCACTGAAAACGCGCAACAATGTCGGTCATGCTTCCTCCATTAGCCTGCCTGCTACTATAAAAATATAACAAATAGTACACTATAATGCATCTGCATTTTACCAACATATCAATAATCAAATCATACAAGTATGCATTCAGGTATGCAAGATTAAATGTATTCATTCAGTGAAGGTAAAGGCAAAGAATGTAAACAATTGGAGTTGACAGATATACATTTGCCTGATGTGACAAACTATATGTGATGGAGTGGCCATCCCTAGGGTTGTGGGTGCGCTGACTGTCACGCCAACGAGCCTGGCTCATTGGTGTAGTGGTCAGAGCCCCAGTTTAGTACCCCTGAAGGTCTGGGTTCAAGTTCCTGTGGAGCAACTCAACTCTCCTTTTCTACACTCTACATCTATGAACTAGACGCACTCAGAGTGCAGACCTCTGCCAAGGAAGCTGCTTGATAGAACATTTGACTATGTTATAATGAATCAAGAAAGTGAAATAATCATGTAAGCATAGTGAATTGTTAAAATGTTGAGAGATTGTGATAAAGTGCCAGGAAAATGACTGAAGCATTCTCATAAAGTTGCATTCTATGCCTGCAGCTTGCCTCAACCTTTTGATTACCAAATGAAGAATTCAGATGCAAAACCCCCAAAGTGCCTTTTCAGAAACATTTCACAATTCATTTTTATGTAATACAAATCTATCAAAATTGCATATTTGTTATTTTATTTATGTAATTTAAATATTTATATGTATTATCAAGTACATGAACGTAAACCAAACCAACATTGGGGTTCCCTAAAAAATATAGAAGTGGAGGTCTTCAGGAATGGAGTTAGGATTTTTTGCATCTGAAATCTTCAAATACAGAAAACACACTATTAAACGGAAACTTACTAGTTCTCTGGCTTGAGAGACAGAAATCTGAGGGCCGTCATCAATCTCCAGGAGGGACCATCCAGTCCAAAAGTCAAGTTCCTAACACGCACACACACACACACGCACACACACACAGTAGAACAAGTAAATTAAAGACAAAAACACAATAAAAGTGGCTCACAGCTTCCTAAACACAGACAACAACACAGACACACAAGACAAAAAATGAAGCTAATGACAGAAACATGCACATCCAGGCCAAAGCTCAGGGTCCCAACACACACAACAAAACACACACTGAAGGGGAAAAATGAAATGAAAGAAACAGAATCACAGTTTATAAAGTAGCTAACAAATATAGAATGCACAGCACAGAGAACGTAACACTCACTTGAGAAAGTCATGCTCCTTCAGAAAAAGAAGTTTCTGTTTCAGCTGTTTGTCTTTCTCATCCAGGCACAGCTTCAGTGTACCTGCGGCAATAAGAAAGCGTTTCAAATGCAAAGAGGTTTGGATTTGTCCTTCCAATTCAGCAATCAATCAGTCAGAATATTCCACTTGTGGCCAAGACATAAAGTACGGAAATGTCTTTGTCAAGCAATATTTGTTAAGCATACGTACTACACACACAGAAAAAGAGCGTAACAACATTTCCCGTAGCTAAACTTGAACAATAATTAGACTGCAATAATAAAGCTTCTCTTTCAGTGCAATGATCAATTTTGTCATTTCTAATATATCCAGTCTTACCGAGGTCAACGTAGACCACAGAGTGCGGGTTTCCTGAGGCGACGAAGCCGTAGTCGAGAAGAAGTCGCTGGTTGTCATGGGGCCCGTAACAGATGAAGGCCTGCTGGAACCTCCTGCATCCCTCACAGCTGCGGATCTCATAGCACCTGCTGTCTCGGTTAAACCCAGCAGTCACCTGAAAATAAACAGGATGTTATTTAAAATGTTTCTTTCCTGAACAAGTCCGACAGGCGGACAAAGATGGGTCCGTCTATGCGCTGCCGCCTTGTGGACACAGGAGGGAATGACAATTCAAAGAATGCAATTTAGACGGACAAATGCGTTTCAGACGGACGGACGGACGGACGGACATACCCTCTTACAGAGAAGCTAGGACGCATCTAAAAATAAGCAGGGCACATTGTATCCATTGAGAAAGGGGCACTTTCAAATGATTATATCTCTGGGCTGATCAAAGCCGTCAGTAGCCCTGCACATACAGGTACATAGTTATGGATTTCTACAGATATGCAAAAATGAGCTATCCTGCTGGCTGCAAATGCACATTTGCAATTCAGTAATAGGTAGACCCATAATGCATGCCATACCTCCTGTGGTACGCTTTGATAGTCATTGAAAACTAAACTACCATGATGACAACACAGGGCCTTTAGCACTATGACTTGGTCATTGCCATTCTGATATCAGCAAATGTATAGCAGAGTGTCCAAACGGTTTAACCCACTTTCAAGAAGTAAATGGTGAGAGACACTCATGAATCCATGTCCATATAAAATATGTGCTGTTGCTGCTACTACTACTGCTCTGGCATTACCTGTACTTGTGGCGAGTGGTTGAGCAGATCCAAGTATGGTGCCAGTGCGTAATTATTCTTCTCCATGGACAGATGAGGGCTCTGGGGGTGCGTCATGTACACCGTCCGGGTGTTAACGCTGCACCACGCCCACTGCAGTGCATTGTGGGAAAACACGGCCCCTACCGGCTCCCGAAGAAGAGGCTGCAGAGAGGCAAAGAAGGCTGCAGCTGAGGAGTGGAGCTCACGGACTCTCTCCCTCTGGTCCAGGCCTTTGGCTTTCAGTCCTGCAGGTAGGGTGAGAGGGGAGAGCAATATGCCAAGCATGTCATATCACGATTTTTTAAAAGATAAAATCTCAATTTTTTATCACGATCTTCCATTGGAAAAAAAAAACAAATGACAAAAACATTTTAGGGCAACACACCTTTCTGAACATTTTACTAAAATGTGTTAACAATGTTTGCACTTACAGTAAAATGTACTGATAATACTCTGATAAAGTGCACAATTGGAATATAATAAATTCAGTAAAAACATAAATAAAGTGAAGACGAAAACACTAAGTAAATATCACTCTGAATCTAATGAAGTGAACATCATAACTCTGATTAAGTAAACATCCTCACTCCAAGTCGATCTACGAGTGATACGATTTCTCCACTTTGACAGATATTCAATGATCTACTCGATTTCACAATTCATGATTTAATGTAGTCATATCGCACAGCCCTACCTGCAGGTAACAAGCCCATGACCTTGTCCGTGAAGTACGCAGGGCACGTGTAGGTCTGAGGTAGAACATCGATGTAGGGCTTCCACTCGGATAAACTCCCTGCATGCCGTTCAGCAATCAGGAAGGTGCAGAGGGCGAGGAGAGGAGACACTGGAGGTTTCCACCTGGGAAAGCGTCATGGTGCATAGATAAGGACAATATGCACAATGAACACAACACAACCAGATCTTTCAAAGTAAATGTGAGAATATCCACTACTATGAGCCATACGTAGGTGCCAGGAAGGGGGATGCAGTGGTGCGATTGCATCTCCACTTTTGGGCTCCCTAAAATGAGGCATTCTCAACTTTTACTGCAGACAAATGAGTGGAGTGCAGTAGCAGTAACATTGTTAAATAAAGACATTAAGAAATAAAGAATGAAGAAGAAAAAATGCACCAACATTTTAAAACTTGTTCCGGTGCCCTTGCTATGAGCAACAGCTGCATATGATACTGACTTGGAGACCTCTGATGAAGGCAGACAGCTGAAACGTCACCAAGCCAAAGATAAAATGGTGAAACCGTAAAGAAGCGGTGTTGTTATCTTCCTTTCACAAGCTGACAACACTGACTCAGGCCAATATTAGACCAAAGCTCACACAAAACCATAGGGCCTACGGTTTGCGTTGTGCTCCAGGTACAAGATGATCAGGCTCAATCAATGAATTTCATTCAGTGAAGCCTGCCTGCATCACTATTTTCTGAAAAAACATTACAACTACTGGTGCTGATAGATTGCAGCCAAGCGAGCTAAACCCATGGGGCGTCTAGATTTCTAGGCTAGATAGATTGCTGATGATTGTGATACCTCTTTATGTGTTCTCCCAAGTAGCTCCTAAGAACAGTGCTGGTGGTCAGAAGGCATTGCTCGGGTAAGGAAATCAGCATGTCATTGGCCTGACAGAAACAAATAACAAGTAAAACATCAATAAGACGTCTTGACATTTCTAAATGGTACACCAAAAACATACCAGTTCCTCATTACCTTGATGGGAGAAGTGGCCATTAGTCCCCTTCCAGTATCTAAACAAACAAACAATGTATTGTTGATGTCAATAACAAGGCGTAAAAGGACGTTTTGTAAAAGGTATATATTATACATAGCCTACTGTATAAAAAGCAAGATAGGCTACCTCTGAAGTGAGCTGGAGTGAGGAGTTTAGATCTGAACCCTCTGTCTCTCAGCCACCTCCTCAGGTCCACAAATTGGGATTCGTGACAAAGGGTTTCTAAGAGAAATACAAAACAGGCAGCTGTGAACATGTCCGAGATTAGTTGAGTGTTAAAGGCTAAATGTATTTTGTTTTCTTTATTCAGCCTGGAACTTACGACTGTCAGTAGTCCTTTTCTTTCTCTTCTTTCTTGATCGTCTTCCACAGTGCCCCATTTGGTTAGTCGTTTATTCTTTATACTGTAATGCACATTGGCAAGTCTGTAACTCTGCAAAGTAGAGCTCTGTTCATTCATTTAGTCTTATGTGCGTCCGTTTATCCAGGTTTAGATTTGTCTTCGCATCTATGTCACGTTGTTGCTATTCTCAAATTCTCAGTACCCACGTTGGTTCCTTTGATTGTTTTTCCGGTTCTGCGCAGAAGAGTGTTCTGTGGTTATGTCATCATCACTAGCAGGTTATACTCTTCGAAGTATGCAGTGTTGAAAGTGATAAGACTGACCGTTGAGGGTAAGTAGGCTAGTTATTATCGTGTAATAACCCAACCCGTATGCCATGCAATACGTATGCTATTAGTGTAAATTTTATTCATTTTACATTGAGGCAAGCACTACTATATTATTTAAACTGTTTTGCAGATACAGTCAGCGCGCACGCATATGTAACATTATAGAACACACAGCAGGATGCGGCAATTGTGTGCTGCTACATAGTAGCAAATCATGTTACAAATATGATACCAATATATTTGACTTTGACGCGGTTCCTTCTGCAACAAACTATATTCTGTACAGATGGCCACCCCCAAAGTTGCGCTCGTGACTGGATCCAACAAGGGCATCGGTCTGGCTGTTGTCCGAGCTCTGTGCAAGCAGTTTCCTGGTGATGTGTTTTTAGCCGCCCGGGATGTGGGTCGAGGAACCGCAGCAGTGGAGAACCTGAAAGCGGAAGGTCTGAAACCTTTATTTCAGCAACTAGACATCACAGACCCGCAGAGTGTGCGTGCCGCCCGAGACTACTTTAAGGAAAACTATGGTGGTGTGGACGTGCTGGTCAATAACGCTGCCATTGCCTTCAAAAGTAGGCCTAAATATTTTCACACCATGCTTTATTTAGACAAATAATGTAATGTTGATCAAGGGCATGATATATGGTTATAAATTAATTTACAACTTTCTCCACATACAGTGGCAGATACCACGCCGTTTGGGACTCAAGCAGAGGTGACTCTGAGAACCAACTTTTTTGCAACTATGGATATGTGCCAGGTCTTCCTTCCTATCATCAAGGCAGGAGGTAAGTGTGTAAGTAATGGTGATGCATTGCTCATTAACATTATGAATGGCAATGATCTTGTTCGCAACCATACCTTCCATCTAAGGTAGTGGTTCTCAAGCTTTTTTTTGAACAAAGGTCCCCTGGACTATCATCATAAGCCTCCCTACGCTCCCTTGACCTCATTATAACCCTGCCACCCCCCAGTATTAAAAAATAAAAGCAGAGGTGGAAGAAGTACTGATGTTGTGTAGAAGTACCCTGTGAAAAAATTACTCAAGTGAAAGTAAAAGTTGTACACCAAAAATGTAAAAGTCACAAGTACTAACTCATAAATGTACGTTTTGAGTACAAAAGCACAAGTATGTCTGCCTACTTGATCCAATAGGAAACAGTTTCTGCAACAGTTTTCCGTTCTATTTGAACATGACTATGGAGTCCTGTTAATGTTTTTTAAAGTATCTTTTCTGTCTGGGTGTCAGTTTGAAAGAGGGGCTTGGTCCCACCTCCCTGCCCGCAGCTGAGGCTACTCAAATATCCACGAAACACAACAGGAAAACCTAGGATAAATTGAACTAGTAACAAAGTCTTCTTCTAGAAATCTAATGAGTAGTAAGTACAAGTAGGACCTAATTGTCAAAAAATGTAATTGAGTAAAAGTAAAAGTCTGTAAGTACAAATTCCAGAAAAAAAACGACTTAAGTACAGTAACGAAGTAAAAATACTTAGTTACGTTCCACCTCTGAATAAAAGTAACCAATACCCTCCAATGGCAAATAAGGACCGCCATTCCCAGCTGTATCCTTTTCAATACCCCCTTAGGGCTTCCCAACGCCCCCCGGGAGCCTGTAGAGCCCCTGTCGAGAAACTATCAAACAATCGCCACCACTATTTTGTGTACAAATATGTAGGTTGTGCTGTCCCTCCTCAAGTGTTTCTGAACTTGATTTTGACAGTCAGCCTAAACTCATTCATTCACATGTGTAGGAACGTAGGCGAGTCAGGGTTTAGCCTCCTTGCTCCGTTTAATGTGATTTGAACTGTAACAAAAGAGCAAACAAGAAAGTAATCAATATACTGAATGTCCGATTAATTAATTGTCCATTTCGTTGTCTTCTGAATAGGGGGAATCTTGTAACGATGGGATGTAGGCTAACATAACGGGTAGATGGATAGGATAGGATTACGAGTAGCAGATGGAAAAGAGTGTTATGGAATATACAATGAGTATGACACTAAATTACTAAAGCTAAGATTGTGAAGAATAAGATCGAATAATAGAGAAAGATTACTTACAAAGCTTTCATAAGGGGTGTGTAAGAAACTGAAAGGATGAATGATGCAGACGTAAGATGAGTAGCTGTTTTGGTTTCTGATACTGATTGTTCTGTATTCTTCCTCTGCCTTACTTTCATGATCCTGGCTTTCTTTTTCTGCCCAGCTCCAAGTTTATGAATTCATTCGTCTCCACCTTCACCTCTGGTGTCTTCTGATTTGTTGTGACATCTTCCTGAGAACACATACTGCTTGTTCTTGCAATTGTGTCTTGCTCTCCTGTATTTTTCACAGTTGCCATCTCCCATGTGCTATCTCTCTGAAAAAAATCTGCCCTCATCCTTTCTGCTAGTTCCTCTTTCATGTTTGCCATTTCCTCTTTGTTCCCTCCATTCAGTCTGTGGAAGACCATGCATGTTTTTATTTCCCACATATGTACCCTATTTTTCTCTATCTTCTGTCGTTCCAGTGCTCTCTCGAGTTCTCTCCGAAGCCACGCTAGTCCTGCTCCCTGATCTGAATTTACTGTCAGATTCAGAGGGTCGCTGTCTCATTCTCCTTCATTTGGTGTACTTGTTTAAGTTCTCTTCGAAGCCACGCTAGTCCTGCTCCCTGCTCTGAATTTACTGTCAGATTCAGAGGGTCGCTGTCTCATTCTCCTTCATTTGGTTTACTAGTTCAAGTTCTTTTGGAGGCCATGCTCCCTGCTCCGAGAGGACTCTGTGTTTGAAAGTTCCATCATTCCGTTTTTCTTTTCATTTTCTTTTTCCTTCATCTCTTCTCTCTTAACGGCTAATCAGCCGTACTCATTTTCTTGTCCTTACATTGTTTTGCTATGCCAAGTTCTTTTAACCATGCTTCAAACACACTCCTTGCTCCAAAGAGGACCTTTTGATTTCAGAAAGAGTATGTCAGTGTAGCTCACCACGTTTCTATTACAAAAACGTTTCCATAAACAATACACAACTGAATAGATGACTAACTGCGGCAATGTGTCCTGTCTTGAGGGAGGACAGGACTAGTCCTGGGACAGCTGTGTGACACTTGATGTGTCCCCAGCCACCCTGTCTTTCTCCATGGTCTCCTGTCTATTGCATACTGGAATTCATTTATTTCAGGAAAAGGATAATTTAGTATCTTTGGTTTCACATGTTTCTATTTTGATCATCTTAATTAGTCACAAATAATTTTCAATAAGCTTGCCTGTCCTACATCAGTAGGGGAGACCGGGGTCAGTTGAGACACTTATTGCATTTTTCGTCACAGCTAAGTGAAAAAGGCGTATTTGTTTAAAAATCTTCACATCATACAAAATGTCAAAGTGTCTTTCTACTATTAGAGCAAAAACTATTTGATACACTTTTATGGTTAAAATAATAAACCAAAACCAAGGAGATGGTTGACTTTAGGAGAACCACCCCACCCCTGGTGCCTGTTGCTATTGAGGGGGAGACAGTGGAGACAGTCGGTACATACAAGTACCTGGGAGTACATCTGGACAATAAGCTGGACTGGTCTGCAAACTCGCATGCACTCTATAATAAAGGTCAGAGTAGGCTTTACTTTCTGAGGAAGCTTAGATCCTTTAATGTCTGTAACAGGCTCTTGCAGATGTTCTACCAGTCTGTCATGGCCAGTGTTCTCTCTTATGCTGTGGCATGCTGGGGTGGTAGCATTAGGAAGAGAGGTGCTGATCACCTTGACAAGTTGGTGAGGAAAGCTGGATCTGTTGTAGGCACAGAACTGGAGGCTCTTACTTCCATAGCTGATAAGAGGACCCTGAGCAGATTGGACTCTATAATGGACAATTATAATCACCCCTTGCACTCTGTCTTTGCCCAACAAAGAAGCCTGTTTAGTTACAGATTCTGTGCGATCTCCTGCAAGACTGACAGGCCGCGAAGGTCCTTTGTTCCCAGGGCCATCAAGCTATTTAATAGTTCACAAAAAAATGACAGAGAGAGAGAGAGATTGTCATTGTTGACTGGACAGCATAACTATCTCTACCTCTCACACCTATCTCTACCTTTCTCCTTTACGGAAGCAGCTGATCTGCCAAATCCCAGCCCCCACCATCTGCGCCTGCTATCTGACTTGCCTATGCCTGCCTGTGAAGACCATATCTAATTCTAACGAAAGGCCTGTATGCTATGCTTGTATCCTTGTTACGAGCAGGCCGTGTGGTGAACGTGTCCAGTGTTATGGGCTCCATCGCCTTGAGCAAGTGCAGTGCCGAGCTCCAGGCTCGTTTCCGTAGCGACGACATCACTGAGGAGGAGCTGACGGCGCTGATGGAGCGCTTCGTCAAGGAGGCTCAGGAGGACGTGCACTCCCAGCGAGGCTGGCCCAGCACGGCCTACGGCGTCTCCAAAACGGGACTCACCGTCCTGTCTAGGATCCACGCGCGCCGCCTTCGGCAGGAGAGGCCGCAAGACCAGATCCTGCTCAACGCCTGCTGCCCGGGCTGGGTGCGGACGGACATGGCGGGGCCCAATGCCACCAAGTCGCCAGACGAGGGCGCTGTCACGCCTGTGTACCTCGCCATGCTGCCCGCCGGGGCTGAGGGACCTCACGGGCAATTTGTGTCTGAGAAAACCGTGCAGCCTTGGTGAAGAAGAGATGTTTCTGGATTTGCAAAGTGGAGGAACATGTTACGTGAAGGTTTTTGAATCTATAACCATGTGATGTAATTAATATTTCGCCACATTTATGCATTCATGATGTTCTACAGCATTTTCTTTCATATGATCACAGTGACAGAAAATGTCTATTAACTGTTACAAGTTTTAATTGTTTGCCTTCAAAATTTAAGTTACCGTTACTTTGTGACTGGATTTAATTACTCCATCACCTACGCTCAGGTCTACAGTCAGTTTTACATGTCTAATATTCTACATTTTCAGAGTTCATGGCTACTTACCAAATCATTGATTGTGCACTGCGCCATGTGTAAAGTAGGCCTATGTCTCACAGACCTAGAAATAAACGTCTTCACTTGTATGTACGAAACTTAGCAGCTAAAGAAATGAGAACCATTAGTGAACACATTGGTTTGTTTGGCAACACGGCCCAGGCCTATTGGGGAAATTCTCCAGACACTCAGTTTCTCTGTTTAATGTTATTTCACTTTTGAGGTAGTGTTTTTGTCAGAACATTTTTGGTCTATTTATGGAATAAATGATTCAGGAAGCTTAAACCGAATTGTACGTGTGACATTTTAAAAGATATATCCATACAGATTTGCGTCAAACCATTTCTCTGCTACTTTACATTTAAAATATAAGTCTAATCAAACATCACTATCCTCTAATATTTGCTTAATTAAAGTCTATTAGGTGGCTAAAACAGTCTACACCTACATACGTACATAGCTCATTGAAATTGTCATTGTTGTCTTACTTTTTTTAAATTCCTGTTGTGGCTCCCCATCATTTTCAATGGCAGCTATTTTGTGTGAAGTTTCCTATATTAACTTATATACTTCTATATAGGTAGGCTATTACACAAATAATGATCTAAACCCTCGACCACCATAGTAGCTTGTTCATAACAGTGCTGGGCCATTAAAATTGACCTTTAGCTAAATGGATGTCTTATTACACCAGATGGCACATGGTAATAACAAACAAATTATGAAACACTGGCACTCAATGAGTTAAGAACTTTAGAGTCAAAATGTCTAATTTTTCAGTTAAATTGTGTTCCTTGATACAACATTCGGTCGTCCCTGGCCTGGTCTTTCTGAAGTGGACCAGTTTACTCTGCACTTTATTTGCACTCAGCACCCCCCCCCCCCTTTTTTTTTTTTTTTTTAAATCTTTTTGAGGACACAAGAAAAACACAACAATTTTTACTCTTTATAGGCTTCAAACCTATAATAAGACGTAATAAACTAATCTTGAATCTTGAATCTTATTTGAATGAACCACATAGCCACCACTTGGTAAATAGAAGCGGGCACCAGATTTCACCACTTGCTCTCTGTATTTCCTCCCTCACTGCTTAGTATAGAGCTTGGAGTTTCTGCATCTATTTATGGGTCTTCTGTCATTCTTTCTCTCCTTGTGTCCCTCTGTCTGACTTATGTTACTCCTCGGTACACCCTCAGCCCACCTTCAAGTCAAGCAATGTGTTAATTTTAGCACGACTCGGGGCAGACAGAACAGAACCTCTTACCTCATCTCACACACCAGTAGGATTGTTCTAGAATAATATTGAATAGGTGTTTACACTGAACGACATTGACCGAACACGTAATATTTTCTGACAGGTGGTTTCACCTCCATGTCTACCCTAAATGAAGTAGCAAAACACTGTAATAATCACACAACATCTCAAATTATTTAGTCAAATTGTCAACTTTTTAGTCTACCTTCATTAAACTGGTATGTTTTTTTCTTGATGAACTCAATGTATGGATCACTAGGCCAGCCCCACTGTCCCCTGACCCACAGTCAGCTGGGGGACGGATTGTCACTGTCATTGGTGGGGGTGAGGTGGGGGTGGGGGTTGTGGACACCTGTCACGACCACAGCTGTTTGGTGGGGGGTGTTCCATGTGTGTGGTTAAGTGACAAGCTTTGGTACGTACCGTAAGTTCACTTGGGAGGAGGTGGTAATGTAAACTTTCTTGAGCAAGAGCCGCGAGACTTCATTGCCTTGGTAAACCCAACACATGGTCTCTTCTTTTAGAAACTTTATTACTTTCCTCTTACAGATAACTCACATAGGTTTGACACTAGTCTGGAATATCCAACTAGACTTAAACTCTATATTTCCCCAACTGTATACTTTCCCAGTGCTCTTTCTGCCTCAAATCACAATTTCCAATTGACAGTTGAAAGTGTCAAAATGGAGTCACTCACTCACTGATGTCAACAGAGACTGAAATTGCATATGCAAGCATTAGGCCTTTATTAATGATTATAAATGATGTATTACTAGTTATTACATACACTATAAGTTGACTTTAACAAATGGCGGGTTGTATTTAATCAACTTAATTTCCCCACTTTAAACTGACTGCTTTCAAACTTGACCTGAATCAAAATGCAACGTCATCCTTACGTTTACTCATATATTAGTCTGTTTCGTTAACAGTGCAGCGCTAAAAGTAAAGAAAACACTCAACTGTTGACCTACTCGGGCTACTAATGCGAAATGACACAATATTTCCTCTACGGGGTCCGGTAATCACTTTCCATTCATGTGTTCCCTTGCCAGAGCTGATTCAGACACCACTTGTGGCTCACAGACTCACAAGTCGCCTGTCAGATTACAACAGCTGCACCTGCAGGCCTCCCTCTCTGCCTAGTGTTGCCAGATTGGGCTGTTTCCCGCCCAATTGGGCTGGTTAGGATGGCTGTGTGCGGGTAAAAATGGCATTTAGCAGAAAAACCTGCCCAATTTTTGCCATAGAAATCAATAGAATTGGGCGGGATTTTGTGCTTCTAGGCGGGTTTTCAGCATTTTTTGGGCTGGAAATCATCAGCCTCATCTGGCAACCCTGTCTCTGCCTACGGCCCAGCCTGCATACCCTCTGTCCAGGGACGGCAGGGAGCATAGAGGATAGGGGGAGGAGGAGAAGGGACAGAGAGAAAGAGTGAGTGAGAGAACAGGATGGGAGATGGTGTGTGTGTGTGAGTGTGTGTGGTGGTGGTAGAGAACAGGACGGGGGGTAGTAGCCTACGGGGCTAAATTTAGAGGTGGGGGGCGTATTAAATAACAGCCCCCTCATGCTGCAAAGCTTTTCTCTGCTCTGCCCTTTTCCAGCCAGCACCGTGTGGCGAGCAGACCCCCTGGCCGCCATCTCCTCTCCACTCCACTCCACTCCACCTCACACCTCCACATCTTTTCCCCCAAAATTTCCCACACCGGATACAAACTGTGGATTTACTCTTCCTGGGACAACACCATAGTCTAAGCCTTCTCGGTCGCTTCTGTCCTTTCTGTTACCATGGATCCCACCGCCATTAAGGAGGAGCTGCGCCTCTTCCAGAGCACGCTGCTCCAGGACGGCCTCAAGGAGCTCCTGAACGAGAACCGCTTCGTGGACTGCACCCTGAAGGTGGGCGACCGCTGCTTCCCCTGCCACCGCCTCATCATGGCTGCCTGCAGCCCCTACTTCCGAGAGATCTTCTTCGGGGAGGACGGGAAAGAGCAGTCTGCGGACGCCAACACCAAGGAGGTAGAGTCCAAGACAGTAGTGATGGGCAAAATGGGATTCCTTTTTTTAAAAAGTATTTTTTGGGGTGTTTTATTAGTTAATTTATGATAAGGCAGTGAGAGATTTGACAGGAAACGAGTGGGTAGAGAGATGGGGAAGGTTTGGCAAAGGAACCGGGCAGGGTCGAACCCGGGTCGCCGGCATAGCAGCCCAGTGGCCTAACGTTAAAGCCACGGTAGGGATGCAAAATGGATTACTTCATCACATTCTACGGCCACAAATCCCAAACGATCTGGTTTTACCTGTCCAATTTCACCAGGTGACCATTCAACCAGCCAATCATCTGGCTGATTTGGGCAAGTAAAACAAAATCATTTGGAATGTGTGGCACCTGATTGTCACTAATGAATCCGTTCGCACATCATTGGTACTAGAGTAGTGTACTTTCATCAATCCTGAAGGAAATTAAGGTGTTCAGCAGTGTGCATAATATACACGAAAATACACAAATATACAAAAACTTAATACATATTACACAACTTATTATTATTATTAAACGTATAGCACATGTCTGGGGAAGCCGTGGCCTAGTGGTTAGAGAGTTGGCCTTTCAATCTAGGGGTTGCCGGTTCGAATCCCCCCTGACCTCTCCCTACATCTCCATCCATGGCTGAAGTGCCCTTGAGCAAGGCACCTAACCCCACATTGCTCCAGGGACTGTAAACCAATACCCTGAAAAATAATAGTTGTAAGTCGCTTTGGATAAATGAAAGCGTCAGCTAAGTACAATGTAATGTAATGTCATGTCTGTGAACGCTGCAGGTGGTGCTGGACGATGTGGACCCCAACATCCTGGACATGATCATCCGCTACCTGTACTCTGCCGAGATCGACCTGACCGATGACAACGTGCAGGCCATCTTCGCCGTGGCCAACCGCTTCCAGATCCCCTCCGTCTTCACCGTCTGCGTCAACTACTTGCAGCAGGTGCTCCATTCTTTCATTTATATTATATTATAGTGTATCATATTGTGTTATATTATATTATATTATATTATATTATGTTATGTTATGTTATGTTATGTAATACATTTATATTATGATATATTTATATTATATTATATTATTACTTTGTTACTTCTTACACCGTTATTGGTCCTGTCTTGCACTCTAATGTCTGTCTTGTTATCAGTCCTGTGTGTGAGTGTGTCACTTGACTTTGACTTGATTTGACTCTACAGAAGCTCTCGCTGGCCAACTGCCTGGCCATCTTCCGGCTAGGGCTGGTGCTGAACTGCCCCCGGCTGGCCGTGGCGGCGCGGAACTACATCGCCGACCGCTTCGACAGCCTGTCGGAGGAGGAGGAGTTCCTGCAGCTGGCGGCCCACGAGCTCTTCGCCATCATCGGCACGGACTCGCTCAACGTGGAGCGCGAGGAGAGCGTGTTCGAGGCACTGATGCGCTGGGTGCGCGTCGACAAGGAGAAGCGCAGCAAGGTGCTGGTCGAGGCCTTCGACTGCCTGCGCTTCCGCCTGATGCCCGAGAAGTACTTCCACGACAAGGTGGAGGGCGACGAGCTGATCATGGCCAACGCCGAGCTCATGAAGAAGGTGCAGGAGATCAAGGACGCCTTCCAGGGGAAGCTGCCCGAGACGAAGAAGAAGGAGCCCAAAGGAGAGGGCGAGAACGAGGGAGAGGAGGGGGAGGAGGAGGAGGAGGAGGGCATGCTGCCTGGGTACCTGAACGACAACCGCCGGTTGGGCATGTACATGCGTGACCTCATCGTCATGGTGAACGACTCGGCGACTGTGGCGTACGACGTCAACGAGAACGAGTGCTTCCTCACCGCCATGTCCGACCAGGTGCCCAAGAACCACGTCAGCATCTGCAACGCCAAGAACCACATGTACATCATCGGAGGCCTGTTTGTGGATGAGGAGGACAAGACCAACCCACTGCAGTGTTACTTCTATAAGGTAAAGGAACCCCGGGGTCTATAAAGTAGAAGTAGAATTACTGTTACAGATGTAATAACAAAACTCATATTATTATGCTATGATATTACATAGTTGCAATCATGGACTACTAGTGTTTTTAATTACGTACATCCATAACAGTACTTCTACTTCTACTTTATCCACCTCTGGAAGGAACTCACTGCAGAGTTATTTGTATCATCAGGTAAAGGAAAGCCCACTGTAGTGTTATTTCTACCAGGTAAAGCTGACGTGGGCAGACTCAGGCCTGGGGGCCACATGCGGCCCGCTGAGACATTTCATGTGACCCACAGAGCCTTTACGAGAAAGACAACTTTTACATCCAACTGGAAATTCTCACAGGCTTCTTGTGGGTTTGAGATAGAAGAAAGTAAATAGGCTACTGTTTTTTATCTAAATTCATTTTAATATCGTATGCAGGAATTAAATAGTCAACAATTTATGTTGATGTACATTATTCTCTATCATTAAGACCAGCAATTTGTAATGTGCAATTTTTGTTTCCAATATTCTGAACCCAATATTGCCCTTGGACCAAAATAATTGCGAGGCAAAGGAACTCACTGTAGTGTCATTTCTATCAGGTGAAGGAGAGCCCTGAGTTGAAAGAGGATTCTTTTTCACAGAACAGATGAGACAACAGGCTTGTTTTTACCAACTTTAGTTGCAATGGACAATCACCTAGTGTGGTCAGTAAACCAACTGATTCATGGCTAGTTTTTTAGTTCTGGGTGACAAAACACAACACAATTTATCATATTCTGATCCACTGCTGTATCCAATACAACAATTAATTACCAATATAAATATGAATATCCAATTGTGATATCCAATGTAATAATGAATTGATAGGTCTGAGGAATGCCTCACTAAAAGATCACATACTGTATAGTAAATGTTATTTTGTTTAATTTCAAGGATTTTGTACTTTGTACTAATTTGTTAACTTATACTTTATTGTCACACTGTACATGTGAAAGGGGTACACTTATCATTTTTGAGTATTTTAGGGGATGTTTTAATTGACTATTTACTGAATACTTGTACCTCTTATCATTTATGGTGTATTTGTATGGGGTGTTTTAATGAGCCATTCACTAGATAGGCCTACTCCTTGTATCATTGGGAATAGACATCCAGACATACAGGTAATTTCACTTGTAGAAACAGAAAAAAATCATAGAAGTATGATAATTACCACAACATCTACTGTATATAAAGTAAAAAGGGAGAGGGCTGGAGGGCTGCAGTGTTCAAGTGGTAAAACTGGTGGTGGTTAGCCAAGACGTAGAAAATATTTTTTTAAAAAGGCAGGACGCCAAGGCACTCTTCTTAGATAAAACCGCTTTATTATAGAGACTAGTTCATGTTTGAATTTAAATAATTAAAAATACTGCCACTGCCAACATGTTTCTGCCCGCTACAGGGCCTTCATCAGGGCACAAGGTGAATCAATTTATATAGAGTACTCACAGTCTGATTGTGCCCCCCCCCAACAGTCAGCCCCACCATGGTAAATACCTGCAAAAATAATTTAGGAGGGCCCCCATGTCTGTATTTTGTCTAGTGCCAAATGAGTAGACCCGCCGCTGCTGTTACAAGTAAATATCTTTCTTGGGTTTCAACATGGTTTATTTTCCCATAATTCTGGTTGTGCCTAATTCTGGTATCGGCACAGATACTTTCTCATTATACTCATACTCGTACTCCTCAAACACTTGCCGATACCAGGCACCATACTGCTATTACACGAAACAATGCAAAATCTCGTCACATTCTGTGGACTTGAAAGCAGCATGGGAAAAAATCCTCACCTCATACATTTACTAACATTTATATCTACATGGAAATGGACAATAACAAATATCACAAGTGAAAAAAAACATGGCCATGCATTTCTTTTCATTGTATGTTGGTGGTAAAAGGTATCGGTATCGGTACTCTGTATCGAGTACAGACATTAATGTACTCATACTTGTATCGGTTTTCAAAAAAGTGTTATCGGTGCATCCCTAGTGAAAAGGCATTTAGCCAGTATTCTGCCAAATGCTGGAACCAGCGTTCTGATTAAATTATTACTGCCCCAACAGTGGCGGGTTTTTCTCTTTCTCAAGCACATAGAATGACGATTGTTTATGATAATGTGCTATACAAATGGTACTGCTATTGCTACAATAACACGCATTCTTCCCTGTGAGATGCTAATAGGCTACAAGCAAAAAACAATGAAGAGGCCTCCATATCTATGGTTAGGTCCCCTGAGTTTTCAACATGCTTTGATTTCCCATAATAACTAGCGACTCACCTGTCTGTGTGTTGCAGCTGGACACCCTGACGTCTGATTGGATGGCGCTGCCGCCTATGCCGTCCCCAAGGTGTCTGTTTAACCTCGGCGAGTACGAGAACCTGCTCTTCGCCATCGCAGGGAAAGACCTGCAGACAAACGAGTCCATCGACTCTGTCATATGCTACGACACAGAGTGAGTTGAATTCTGGATCATTACACAAAACATAGATAGATATAGTATTTAATGTCCTTTCGGGAAAGTTTTGTGCCATTTACAGGACGTCTGATACAGTTACAAAAACACAGAATAGACAAACATAATACACACGCCCTGAAACATCTATTCATTGGTGGAAAACCCCAGCTACAAAAAGTAAAAACCATGCCACATTTTTTCTCCAGCCAATTCAATAAACCAGCTGATCCTAATTACTTCCCTTAACCCATTAAGACACAGCGTTATACATCTGCTGTTATCAGAATGGCAATGACCAAGTCGTAGTGCATTACTTAAGGCCCTGTGTCATGTCATAGTGTTGTAGTACTATGGTAGTTAACTTTCAATGACTATTACAGCGTGCCACTGGAGGTACGGCGTGCATACACATGAACGACGTGACGTTTTCCATGTGTGTTACGCCCTTTTGTGGGGGAAAACAGCCAATGCAAGTCAATTGGTGGTGATGGGAAAGAATAAACGAAAGACAAGGGCAACATGCCGAAAACGTGTTGTGTTGCGGGCTGTTCAAATAATATGGCCAGACAGCCGTGGCTGAAGCATGGACTGTGTTCATTTAGGCTAGCCGATGGAGCATAAGTTACTGAGACATTTGGTTTGCTTTCCCCCACAAAGGGGCGTAACGCACATTTACGAGCAAAGTACCCGGATGGCCGTTCATGCGTATGAGTTAATTGGTGAAATCACCTACCGGTATGTTGAGAGCACAGATGGAAGGAAAACCTAAGCAGGACTGTCACTATGACAGTTCATTTTTTCCACCTCTGATTATTACACAACACATCTATTACCCATGCACAGATGTGTCAATCCTAGATACAGAAAATAAAAATTTGATACAAATTTACTATTTTGATCCAAAAAGCGTTAAACCATCTGAGTGTAATGAGTACTCACATCATGTTGACTCAGGTGGTGTTTCCACGTAGCAGGATATTTTTTAGCAGGGTATTTTTTTCTCCTGTTTAGATGTAAACGCATGATGTGGATAAAAATAAATCCTCCATTGTAACAAATGCATTTCAGCCCCCTAAATAGGATATTTTTATAGCCTGCTTTTTTATATCTGGATTTTAAATATCTGCTATGTGGAAACGGAAGGCCAAAATCAATGTAACCAGGAGAAAAAAATATCCACATATAAAAATATCCTGCTACGTGGAAACAGCTCCTCAATGAAAATATCTGCTATGTGGAAACGGAAGGCCAAAATCAATGTAACCAGGAGAAAAAAATATCCACATATAAAAATATCCTGCTACGTGGAAACAGCTCCTCAATGAAGTCATCAGGGGTGAGTTTCTCAAAAGGGAAGTTGTTAGCCTGTTAGCAACTTCGGTAGTTGCCAATGGGAAAATACATTGAAAGCAACGAAGTAGCTAATGTAGTAAGCAACTTTGGTTTCGAGAAATTCACCCCAGGGGTGTTGGAAGGAAACTGTGACAGGGTTTTTCTCGTTACCTCTGAACTGGGTTTTCTGATACCTTTGTCCATGTGTGTTAATATCGGTCTCTCTTCCAGTTAGCTCTTTTTCATCCAGTTCCAGTGCTTGTCATGTCTACTGTATAACCTGAGGTGTAAAATAAGTACTTACTGATATAATTACAACACTAGCACATGGTCTTACATAGTTTATACGCCTGTCATTCCACTGTACCTAATGAAGTAAATACACTGTTAGAGTATGTCTAATTTTAGTTGATGACCTGTCTTTAACTCAGGTGCATGTTATGTCTTGTGGGGTATTTTAGGGTTTACTGTAACTTACTGCTCTGTCTTCGGACAGCAGGGTGCATGTCATGGGGTATTTAAATATATAACTTGCTGCACTGTCTCCTGATAGTAAGGTGCATGTTTGATGGAGTGATCTGATGGTATCCAAATTACCACTTTATTATTCCACGCACTAACTCCGCCCATTTCAGTGTTTTTCATACTGCCACAGAATTTCCAGTCAGCTAGTTCTGGTTAGGCTTCCCATAGTCTTTCTCAATAATTTACCACAGGGGTGGGGAACCTTTTTCATTCGAGGGGCCACCTCAAATTCATCTGACGGCAGTAAAAGTCCTCCAAGGGCCGCACTATGAACACAAACCAAGATTTCCCCCTGCACTTTAGGCCTATATTGAAGGCAGCCACCTTTAAAACAAACCCCACCTTCTCTGGTACATCTGAATATAACTTATTTTCTAAGATTCCTTTACAAAATATGCCATATTTCATGTGAAGCTGCATAACATTAAAATTGTATTGGGGGGTGGATTAAATGGCCTCAAGGGCCACAAATGGCCCTCGAGACATAGATTCCCCACCCCTGATTTAGCACTAGCAGCAACTGCTATCAAAATTGTAATGGCGCCGCCCTTGTAACCGTAGATAATAAGGTGGATAACTTCCTGTTTCTATCTCCTGACAGTAAGATGAAGTGGAGCGAGACAAAGAAACTGCCCCTGAGGATCCACGGGCATTCTGTGGTGTCACACAAAGGCCTGATCTACTGTATCGGAGGAAAAACAGATGACAAGTGAGTACAACTGTGTGTGTGTGTGTGTGTGTGTGTGTGTGTGTGTGTGTGTGTGTGTGTGTCTTTGTGCGTGTGTCTTTGTGCGTGCATGCGTCTTTGTGCTCCGACATATGGCACACTCGACGCACGGCAGCTGTCCCTACCCTGTCACTACCCGCACATAAAGTGCTTGTCTGAACGTTCATTCGGGTTCTCCCGAAGTATTTTTACCCCTCACAAGGAATCTGTGTCACAAATAGCAGCGTTGAGGCTACAAGGAAAAAGAAAACATGAACTGTATTTAACATAACTTGCAGTCAGCATTCAGCATTGCATTCCAGCATAGCAGTAGCAAGTCCTAGCTACTGATGTTGATCAGGAAATGCCTTGACTACCTATCTGCATATGAAGGGCTTCGTTGCAATATTATGTATATCCACTTTGGGACCCTTTGGGAAATTGCTTTGCATTGCAAATTGCATTTTATCCCCTTAAGACACGGCATTATAAATAAGCTGTTACCAGAATGGCAATGACCAAGTCGTACTGTATTACTTAAGGCCCTGTGCACTGTCACAGTAGTGTAGTACTATAGTAGTTAACTTTCATTGTCTATTACAGCGTGCCTCAGGAGGTACGGCGTGCATTAAGGGGCTACATAGGTTTAAAATATTTGAATGGCAAGAATTCACACATAGATTATACAATAGGACTTCTGAACAGTCATTTCCAATAATAAAATGCAAAAGTAAAAAATGGTGGATACGAAACTCTTCATATGTTTATTTTTTCTGTACCACGATGTACTAAGTATCCCCCTTTTTATACCTTTTGTAAGTAGCCTTCTGTGTTGAACAGCATATTCCTGTAATGCCTTTACTGAAGTGAGTGCTTTTAATCTCATTGAGAATGTACCGTATGTAGTGTAAATTGTACACGAGAGTAGTTACAATAAAAGGTTTTCTATTCTGTATCAACAGCAAAGCGCTCAACAAGATGTTTGTGTACAATCACAAGCAGTCGGAGTGGAGGGAGCTGGCCGGCATGAAGCGTCCCAGGGCGATGTTCGGCGCCGTCGTTCACAAGAACAAGATCATCGTCAGCGGAGGAGTGAATGAAGAAGGTTTGACTGCAGAGGCCGAAACATATGACTTCGCCACAAACCAGTAAGTAGCCTCTGACGATATCTAGTAGGCCTATTGATTTTCATTATAGCCTCTTACTGCAGATGGGGTCGACGGCAGGTCTATTCACTATTTGCTGAAAATACTCAACTACATCATAACAACATTGCTATGACAGTACCGAGTGCCTTAAGTAACAGATTAAGACATAGTCATTACAATTTTGGTGACAGCAAGGTTATAAAATAGGCTCTGCACTAAGGGGTTAAGTAGAGTTTGCATTGATTATGATAGGACAGCTAAAAAGGTGGATAGGAAATGATGGGGAGAGAAAGAGATTTGGGAAGTGACCCAGGGCAGACTCAAACCTGGGAACCCATGAGCATGCAAGCTCAAATCTTCCCATTGGCTTAGTAATGTTATTCTTTCCACCTTGGAGTTGTGTAAATTAGAAACTGTTGGCTTGGCTTATAAGACAGAATTTTGAGTCATTTTGACACTATGCTTTTTTCGGTGGGTGTCCATCCTTTTCATTTGGGATTGAACTGTTGCATTCAGAATTTGTACATAGTTGCTAACACACTAACTTCACACGTGATGTCCTCAGGTGGGAGGCATTCACTGAATTCCCGCAGGAGAGAAGCTCTGTGAATTTGGTGAGCAGCGGAGGATCACTGTACGCTGTCGGAGGCTTCGCCCTGATGGAACTCGAAAACAAAGAAATCGGCCCATCAGAAGTCACAGATATCTGGCAGTAAGTCCTCTTCCACCCCATTACTCTTAGCTGACTTTTTTTTAATCCAAAGCCACTTACCTTTGCTCAAGACCACTTCAGGCTCGGATGATATGGGGTATTACGTAACTTTCGTCGTTTTGGGTAGGGTGCGCACATCCAAATTCACTTGTTACAGGTGCTAGACAAAAGTGTCAGACCGTTGAAGAAGGTAGGTCTGCACACTGCGGTATAAGTTTATTAAATTAAAACAGCAACGTTTCGATCACCCTGGATCTTCGTCAGGCATTAAAACAGCAACGTTTCGATCATCATATTATGCATACAATGTCCCTGACTGACTGACCCTGATTGTGTGTGTGTGTGTGTGTGTGTGTGTGTGTGTGTGTGTGTGTGTGTGTGTGTGTGTGTGTGTGTGTGTGTGTGCGTACGTGCGTGTGTCGTCCGCAGGTATGAGGAGGATAAGAAGCAGTGGAGTGGCATGCTGAGAGAGATGCGCTATGCAGCCGGGTCCTCCTGTTCTGCCATGCGTCTCAACGCTGCCAGGATGCCCAAACTCTGAAGCAAAGCATTCTACAACGACCTTCTCACCTCGTTACCCCTCCCATAGCCCAGCTGTCGGGAGCCATCCTGCTGTAGCCCTTTAAAAAGAAGAGAGCAAGCCAGAGAGTAGAGAAAAGAGGAAGCTCTCTGTCTTGGAAGAATCTGTGTTGAGGCACTTGAAGTCTTGAAACACATTATCCAAATTTTGAGGCAAAAGCCTGTGTAGGCCTATGTGATGACTACAGACTCTGGTGGTCCCACATTTTTGTTGGAAAAGAGTACAGAGCAGTGTTGTATAACGTAGAAGTAGAAGTACTCTTAGAGATGTAAGTACAACACTAGTATTATGATATTACATATTTGAAATCATGTAATATCATAGCTCTGGTGTTGTAATTACATCTGTAAGAGTACTTTACTACAGAGGGCTATTTTATGATCCTTATTTCAAACAATGACTACTGTGATGTTTTAAAACGTGAATTTCTCTCAGGTTATTTTACTATAAAATAACAGTTCAACCTGTTTCATTTCAATCACTTGCGCCAACACATTGGATGTCTGAAATGTATGTATGCTCCCTTTTTGTAAAAAATGAATAAATAAATAAATAAATTAAAGGTTTTTTTCTGACATCTGCTCTTTGCCTCTTTGCACTGTCACTGTAAATAATAGAGTGGTCGTCACATTCAAGAATGCAAAACAAAATCTAGAATAGTCTCTTGTGTTAGTCCTTCAGCAGAAGGAACAGAAGAAAAAAACCCACATGTCAATTAGGACATTTTTCCCTGACGGACCAATACCCAGCATGCATTGCAGTGGCCCATAGCGCCATCTTTGGAAACCGAGGTCTAGGAGGACTTGAATTTGACGCGTGTTTAATTTTGTATTTAGTTCATGCGTAAATGTTTGCCCTTTGGTAACATTCGTCCTCTCCTTTAAAGAGGTAATGTTTGAAGTGTGTTGATTTTTTTTCTTTGCTGTGACCGACGGGACGACGCAGTTATTCTTATCTCCTGTGGTTATGTACAAATTCAGCTAAGTTCGCGACGTGCAGTCAGCTAACTTGATCCAAGCTAGCATAGGTTATGCACACTGTATATAAGTCAGTAGTTATGCAGCCCTAATGCCATTTTGAAAGTCGAACCACGTTAAACATTAATATGCCTGGGTTTCATTTCCTATGTAGCCCCGTGTAATGCAAGCATGCCTCGTTGTTTAATTGAGATCGTGTCCGTACTGATGCAGCTGATTAGCGAACACTGGTTGGCTACACGATTGGATGATCATAGTGAGTGATGGTTTCAGGCTAGTTAGCTATCACGCTAAATTTGAATGAATTAATGCGTAGTTCTATCTGTAATAGAGATCGCGTTAATGTTGTGTATGAGTAGAACAAGCGTCCCATATGGCAAATTTACAGAATCGCTGTTAACTGGCAGGCATTTTGGACATGGGTAATGTGTCGTTTACTTTCACTTTGACTGTCGAAAGGAAGTGTTGTGAAAGTGTATGTTGGTCCCTTCTGGCAGCGTCTCAGTAAGTGCACTTGTGGAAGTGTTATTAGCTATGAGGCGAGTACAGACTGCATTCAAAGTTGTTGTATGTTTTTTTTGCATTGTAACAACTAACCTGGGAATTACTCCTGGGGCACTAACTTGGGATGTTTTTGTTTACAGCGTGATGGGGATAAAGGTGCAGCGACCACGCTGCTTCTTTGACATCAGTATCAACAACGTGCTAGGTAATACCAAGAAGACCCATATTGCACAACACCTTAAACAAGTGTCTTTAACACCCGTTTAACTGCATTGCACATTTAGTAGCTACCACGTTGTCATTGTGTCAATTTGTGTTTCATAGTTGGAAGGGTGGTGATCGAATTGTTTGCTGATGTGTGTCCGAAGACGTGTGAGAACTTCCGTTGCCTATGCACAGGTATGAGGGCAGTTATAAGGACATACTTTTCTATTTAAAAATGCATACAGTATAATCTGAGTCACTGATTAAACGCATTAGAGATGTACTGCTGATGTGACAGTTTTTTGAAAGAGTGGGATTTCATTTTCTGAATTTGTCGGTAGAAGGAATAATATGGCACATTTCTTCCTTGTCAGGTGAGAAGGGTGTCGGAAAGGGCACCCAGAAACCCTTGCATTACAAAGGATCCTTGTTCCACAGAGTAGTGAAAGATTTCATGATCCAAGGAGGGGATTTTAGCGAAGGTAAGTGTTTTTTTGCTGAAAACATTCAATATCGTTCTGTAATTGTGTTCATGAATAGTACAAAACAGTGCTGTTGTATCTCCCAAAGGCAATGGCCGAGGTGGTGAATCCATTTATGGAGGTTTCTTTGAAGGTAGGAATATTACCCTTTCGGTCGGTGTTTTTCACTTCTATAATATCTGAAATATGAGCCTCACTAAGATGTCAGATTGTGTTGTAAATTTTAAACGTTGTGTCTGTGACAGATGAGAGCTTCTCTGTCAAACACAACAAGGAATTCCTTTTGTCCATGGCCAACAGGGGAAAGGACACTAATGGATCTCAGTTTTTCATGTAAGAGACTCACAGATTTCTTTATAAATACTAGATAAACTTCTGTTTGACCGTGGACTTTTCCATGCTGAAATTGTGTATTGCAATGACTAATTTGAATGACACGTACACCAAAATCACTTCTATGCTTTCACCACTTCTGCTTTTTTTCCCACCACTATACTCTCATCTTAACACAATATTCATGTGTTATCATTGACTACCATGATAGAAATTTGTCTTTATTAAAACTCGAGAAATGTTGTGATTATGTTTTTCCTGTATGCTAAATATGTCTGTTGTCTTCCTTTTTATTCAGTGTTACCATTCTTAAGTTACATATTCTGATTGAAATGTTCTTGCTGTTCTTGATGATGCCTAACCCGTGAAACCCAAAGTGAAAGTAAAAATCTGGTCTCTTGAAGTCCTGCCTAGCATGCATCTATGTGAAATTACGTGACCTGACGCACTCTTTGGTCTTCATTGCAACAGAACGACAAAGCCAACACCTCACCTTGACGGGTAAGTGTGATCACATTATCCACAGCACTTTAGAAGTGTTACCTGGCATTGTTTTTTTCTTATCTGTTTGGCTGGCAGTACTTAGCTATTGATCGATTTGTGTTTTTTGTCTTATCCAATCAGCATCCACGTGGTGTTCGGTCAGGTGATTTCCGGCCAGGACATCATCAGGACCATCGAGGCTCAGAAGACGGACCCCAACAACCGACCCGTTAGCGAGGTGAAGATGATGAACTGCGGTGAGCTGGTCCCCAAACCCAAAGGTATGGTTTCCGCTTTCACATGCCACCTTCAAGACATGTTGCGTGATCGATATAACTGTTTGGGCTTTAAAGCTATTTTTCCCGAGCATACGTAAGGTCAGGTTTCTCGAATTTCTGACCACCGTGTAGGCAGACGAAGTAACACTCCACTTTAAGTTCCTTCATTTCATATTCCTATCGTAATTTCAACTAGACTGCCTGTGCAGTCGCCTTCGACTGCTTAAGGTATATCCCCGAAACGCGACGCTTCCAGTCCCCCATCATTCCTACCACTCCCGTCCACCATTTTGTAAACGTATATGATACATACAGACGTGACATGACGTGCATAGGCTTAAAACCAAACGACTATTGTGAAAATGAAGCAAAAAATGGGGCAAATGGTAATACTGTTTTAATGGTTCAGTGGACATAAGTTACCACATTAGGTACAGTGTAATAACCAGTGTAACAATATTTAATACAATGTAATTTTTTTACTTACATCATGTGTTTGTGCGTAAGTGGTATTACATGGTATTGCATATTGTTACACTGGTATTACACTATATTACATGGTATTGCATACTGTTACACTCGTTATTACACTGTACCTGATATTGCATATTGTTACACTGGTATTACACTAGTATTACATGGTATTAAATATTGTTACATTGGTTATTACACTGTACCTAATATGGTAGATTCACTGAAATGGTGAACCATTAAAGTAAGGTGTTACCGGGCAAATCAATCCACCCAGTCAGAAGTTATGGGTCAAATGAAAATTCCGCCATTTTGAAAGTGTTGTCTTCCAAACTCGAATCAGTTCATGAACCTACCCTAGAGCATTCACACACAAAATCTGGGACAAATCCATCCACCCGGTCAGTAGTTATGGGCCAAAGAATAATTCGGCCATCTTGAATTCAGCCATCTTGAAAGTGTTGACCTCCAAACTCGAATCAGTTCATAAACCTACCCTAGAGCATTCACACACACCAAATCTGGGACAAATCCATCCACCCGGTCAGAAGTTATGGACCAAACAAAAATTCGGCCATCTTGAATTCAGCCATCTTGAAAGTGTTGACCTCCCAACTCGAAGCAGTTCATGAACCTACCCTAGAGCATTCACACACCAAATCTGGGACAAATCCATCCACCCGGTCAGAAGTTATGGACCAAACAAAAATTCGGCCATCTTGAATTCAGCCATCTTGAAAGTGTTGACCTCCAAACTCGAATCAGTTCATAAACCTACCCTAGAGCATTCACACACCAAATCTGGGACAAATCCATCCACCCGGTCAGAAGTTATGGACCAAACAAAAATTCGGCCATCTTGAATTCAGCCATCTTGAAAGTGTTGACCTCCCAACTCGAAGCAGTTCATGAACCTACCCTAGAGCATTCACACACCAAATCTGGGACAAATCCATCCACCCGGTCAGAAGTTATGGACCAAACAAAAATTCGGCCATCTTGAATTCAGCCATCTTGAAAGTGTTGACCTCCCAACTCGAAGCAGTTCATGAACCTACCCTAGAGCATTCACACACCAAATCTGGGACAAATCCATCCACCCGGTCAGAAGTTATGGACCAAACAAAAATTCGGCCATCTTGAATTCAGCCATCTTGAAAGTGTTGACCTCCCAACTCGAAGCAGTTCATGAACCTACCCTAGAGCATTCACACACCAAATCTGGGACAAATCCATCCACCCGGTCAGAAGTTATGGACCAAACAAAAATTCGGCCATCTTGAATTCAGCCATCTTGAAAGTGTTGACCTCCAAACTCGAATCAGTTCATGAACCTGCCCTAGAGCATTCACCCAAAAAATCTGGGACAAATCCAAACATCCGTTCAAAAGTTATCGCGTTAACACGAAAGACCTTACGCGGCGGCGGACGCGGCGGACGCGGCGGCGGCGCACGCAAAACCATTACATCCCCGACGCTCCGCGTTTCGGGGATATAAATATGTATAATTTCTGTAAGGGTATAGTTGGGTGTCTGTATTGCTGTGTAATATACCAAGCACTATTCTTTCTCTCTCTCTCTCTCTCTCTCTCTCTCTCTCGCTCTCTAATCTCACTCCATGTAGCTCCCAAGAAGGAGAAGAAGCGCCACAAGTCTGCTTCCAGCGAGAGCGAGGATGACTCCGACTCCTCGTCTGACTCTTCAGACACTGACGACTCGGAGAAAGAATCCAAGAAGAAGAAGAAGAAGAAGCACAAGAAGGAAGCCAAGAAGAAAAAGAAGGAACAGAAACGCAAAAAGAAAGATAAGAAAGGGTTAGTACTCCACTGTTGCATTCGTGCTGCCATTTGATTCATGAAGTAGATTTAAACTGAACTGATGTGATTGCATATCAGAAAAGACTGTAATGAAGTGTGCCACTTGCAACTCATATTGCTTGCTTGTGTGCAAGCCAGACAGAGTAAAAGCTAAGCTTAAACATTATCCGTTCACAAACTGCCTGCAGAGAATATCACAATTGGCTAATTTTGATATTGCAGAATGTCGCTTTTTCCCCCACTACTCATGCAGTCTTTACTTAAGAATGGCTGTTGAACACATGTCTGTTGAAGACTGATGGTTTGAAATTAGGATGAAATTATGGATAAATTCATTAATCGTTAGTTGATTGACCTTATCGATCGACTTAGGATTAATTGATCGCTCTTCTCTGTCGTGGTAGATCTGAGGAAGAGGCCGAGGAGGAGGAAGAGGCAGAGGCGGAAGGCCCGCCCCTGTCCACCATCCGCCCAGAGGAAGTACCGGCCATCCCAGAGAACCGCTTCCTTATGAGACGCAGTCCGCAGCCCCGAGAGGACGCCGCCGGAAAGGACAAGAGCAAGGAGAACTCTGGGAAAGACAAACAGAAAGACAAGGAGCGGGACAGGGGCAAGGATAAAGATAAGGACAAGGACAGGGAAAGGGAGCGGGACAGAGATCGGGAACGGGAGAGACAGAGGGACAGGTGAGTTCTGATGGATGTCGGCATTGTGGGAAAAGTTGGCTTCAAATGTGTACTAGAGGATGACATTTTACGGGAATTCCTGTGGGTCCCACAGGATGGGAGTAAAGATTTTAAAGATGAATGGGAGCGGGCAGGAGCGCTAATAAAGATGAATGGGAGCGGGCAGGAGCGGGAATAAAGATGATTGGGAGGGGGCAGGAGCGGGAATTAAAATGAACAGGAGCTGGAATGCTCGCTTATTTTTCATTAAAAAAGCCTCGTGTTTTTTTGACGAAACGAGAGTGGGATTGATTTTGCGTGGGAGTAGGCAGAATTGGGAAACCTTCTTTTCAGGAGTGGACGGGATGGGATTTGTTTCTTTTACTCCAGTCCGGGATGGGATTTTTTTTTTGGTACCGGGATGGGATGGGAGTGAAAATCCACTCCCATGTCATGCTCTAATGTGCACTATCAACATAAAACTATTAAAAAGTCTTATGATGTTGATTAGAAGCTATGAAATATCTCTCAAAATATTGAACTTATGGACCATGTTTAAATAAAAAAAAAGACTTGGTTGTTCTGGGCTTTATTTTGATTATGATAATATAGGGTAGATGAGACAGGAAAGTGGTGGGAGAGGGAGATGGGATAGGGTTGGGAAATGACTTGGATTGGACTTGAATCTGGTTCCCCACTCGCCACATATATGGTATTTTAGGGTGCTTCACAGCAACACCCTCCCATGGACCATTCATAATGTTGGTCTTCACATGGAATTTTTGGTGAACAAAATGAAGTCAAAGGTTATCCTGAGACATTATGCAGATGTGTTTATTCAATTATTAGCATTTAGTAAAACAATACACCGTCTTCTCAGAAGGTATGTAAATGTCCACTCCATCTTAATTTACTTTAATTGTCCTCTTTTTATCCCCCTTCCCTCTGTTCTGCTAGGCCCATGTTGAACTCCAGACAGAATCGCGCCAGGCTAGTGATGACTCGCTCCGGCAGAAGAATTAAAGGCAGAGGCCCCAGGGTAAGGAAACGAGAAAAACACCTTACCACAATATCGGCCCTTTTCACAGTGACTTCAGACAAGTTCCGGTTTGAAGCGTATCAGGATAAAACAACTACCGGTTTCAGGTCTTAATACAGACTTATAGAGACAAAGTAGCATGTATGTAGGGCTGTGCAATATATTGAATTTATGTCACGATATCAATATTGCCTTCAAACAATATCAAATTTAATAAAAATCGAGTTGATATTTGTGTTTACTGCCAAGAGGTAGGCTACACTGCACGCAATACATTCCCCTCTTGAGCCATTGCGAGTGCAGAGCAGACTGGCTAACCAACACTCGTGCAGAATACCACTGTGTGTTTCTCCATGGCTCTCCACTCACACTGCTGAATGGAGGGAAGATTGTGGAATTGTTTGGCAGATTTTTTTTTCTTAAAAAAATAAATTGTTTAAAAAATGCCACTCGTGGATGTACCGGGTGAAGGTTGACCTGCTTCAAAGGCATTCAAATGTCCAGTGTTTGTAGGTGTCTGACTTCACTTAAAAAGGGCCCATGATGGTATATAAAAATATGTACCCTCCCTGGACCCTGGGTATCAATTGCACTTAAATACGCAGAGAAACTGATTTTGATTTTCAGGAGTTAAATCCATATTTTTCTTCTTCTGTTTTTTCCCCCTCCTTTTGCCTTGATGTCTTGCAGAGGTATCGCACCCCGTCTCGATCTCGCTCTCGTTCCTGGGACCGCTTCAGACGCAGCGAGACTCCGCCGCATTGGCGTCAGGAGATGCAGCGCACGCAGAGAGTGCAGCGCACACGAAACGCCAGTGAAGAGCGCTGGATAAAGGGAGACAAGTATGCATCAGACCACTAATACATACACACAAAGCATGTATGTGATGGGAGTGACCATCACTAGGGTTGTGGATGTTTTCTGACTTTCACGCCAATGAGCGGTCAAAATCCCAGTTTACTACCCCAGAAGGTCCGGGTTTGAGACCGGGCTGGGCAACTCTACCCCCCTTCGCTACAGTATATGGTGATGGAAATGGTGTAAAGAGCCCTTAAAGCCATCAGTCCAGGTTTATATAAAACATGCTTCTCACACACCATGCATACTAAACTGTTGCAGATGCAACGGATGCCAACCCAGCAGGGTTCACCAGTAGAATGTTAGTGAATCTCCCTCCCGAAGCTTCATACAGTATCCGTGGCAGGCAGCGAGCTTTGGACCTTTAGATCGGTGGTATTGTACTGTGCGTTGACTGGTAGGTCGTGGGTCCGAGTCCCGAGTGGCGGACTGGGCAGGATTACCTCGCTTACACAGACATGTTTTCAAGGAGGCTTATCTAAGCATAACTACCTTTCATGGAGGTCTACATTAGTGACGGGAAACGAGGCTTTAGCAACTACAAGCTAGTACCTCGCATTGCAAATCACCCCGTCCTACCTACAGTACCTGTAAACAGGGTAGCCGCGCGGTCTAAAAAGACTAAAAAAGGTCTGAAATATTTGTCCCAGGTCTAAAAGTTTTAACAAAGGTCTAAAATTTCTTTTGTCTTTTCCCCCCCAACCGGTCTGCTGCGAAATGCAATGTATGAAACGTGACCGTCAATCATGAACATTCATTTTGGAAAATGTGAACGAGCGTGAAAAGCGCAGACGACACTTGTGCATTTCGGTTCTGTTAGCCCGTGAGGCAGCTGGTCAGGGGAGGATTGTTTGTAGGCTATCTAAGAGTGGTTGTTGAGGATATTTGGGTCATCGTGGAAAATTGGGCACTTAAACCACGTTGTGCCAAATGTATTGCGTCGTCCCAGAAGACCGAATTGTGTGGATTGATTTACCTCCACTTCGATTGACAGCCAGCAACACAAACCGTGCCCAGCGGCAAATCCAAGGGCCGATTAAGGTTGGTGGAGCTCCGTTACTTCTGGCAGAGGTGTTCTCTGCGTCTTACAAATCATCACGGACCACCACTATAATTGCTATTATGTTATTTTAACAATGCGCAAATGTCTCGCCAAAACAATGAATCACGTGGCGAAACTAATCATATTAGCTGTAAGTAGTGCATCTATCTGTAGTCAACTTGGAAGATTTTTTTATGAATCATAGAAACATGCTTACAGTTTGAATAAGGGCTCAACGGTGGGCTGAGGGAGGTGCCTGCGCCGTGCGCGCATGCAGGGCTGTGACTTTCTCCATCGACGGGGAGAGTGAACTTTTTTTTTTTATGGCGCTAGAAATGCTAATCTCCGCTTTGCGTAAGTGCATAACCGTAAAGTTATGAACCTGTTAACTTTATACACAGATATGTTGCTCTCCCTCATAAAGTCATCATTGGACTTAATCATATTTTGCCCTGTTCATGTGGGGAGAGATGGGAGACTTGGTGACTGTGAGTGCCTGTTCACTGCTCATTTGTTGCACGCACAACAACCTCACCTGAAGTTTGTAGGGCTTTATAGCATACAGTAACTCTCAGTAACAGTAACATAATGTTTTAATGTGCAAGGCTTCTGTATTGTCAAAGTAATTTACAATTTGCCTATACATCTTATTTACAGATGTTTTGGCAAGTGTAGACTTGCATGAATGGAAGAAATATCTTGTTTTCAAAGGGCACATTTCTTTAGATAGGCTACTATGAAAATATGTCTCATTGTGAGGCTAGGTACTGGTACCAATGGAATAATTTTATCAAGCATACCTTCATGGCATATTAGGGCCTACTATGGGTTGACAGTATTTTCAGGTTGGGTGTGTTGCACCCTAGCTCTGTCTTGGAAAAAATATGCCGCCCCCCCTGAACAATTTCACTCCAGAATTGCTGGAATATGGTTGGAATATAAGACAATTATGACTTTTTCTTAAATACTTGCCACTATTATTATTTTTGCCACTATTATTATTTTTGCCATTATAATTATTGTTATCTTTTCGTGATACCGGTGCGGCAACTGGGAATGGGAGCGATGCTGGTCTAAATTTTCAATTTTTGTGGTCTAAAATAGGTCTAAAAAAAGGTCTAAAATTTGATGTGGTCAAACCTGGGGACACCCTGTGTAAAAGATATGGTAAATAAACTCCTTATCCGCCTAAGAGGTCTGCCATGAAAATCAGGTAGTGTAGTGGAAGTGTCTGAAGTGATCTTGTGCTAAGCATGGCAGACTCTAAAGCCAAGCTGTCTACCTGTGATCAACATACTGTTGAATGGATACGCGTTTGAGTGCAACAAGCCGCACAAATGTTCAACCACAAACATCTGACTTTTTTTTGTTTTTCTTGTTTGTGTTTCAACAGGGGAGACATGGAGAAAGAGAAGCCGACATCTGAACCCGAGGGCAAAGACTCCGAGAGAAAGAACTCCGACAGAGAGCGAAGGAACGCGGAGAGAAATCGAGATCGTCGAACCTCCGACAAAGAGAAGGAGAAGGAGAAAGACAAGAAGACCTCAGAGAAAGGCAAAGAAGACTCCCACAGCCCTTCCAGACACAAGGACAAAGACCGCAAGAGCCGGCGCCACCACTCCAAGAGCCGAGAACGGGAGGACGGAGGCGAGGAGAAGGCGGAAGACGGAGCCCGCCGAAGGAAGGGAAGATCCCGCAGCAAAAGCGGAGAGAAGAAAAGCGACGGAGGAGGAGATCGCAGACGCAGCCGCACGGACGAGAAGAAGGACCGCTCCCGAAGCAAGGACCGCAAGGAGAAGGACGACAAGAAAGAAAAGGACGACAAGAAAGAGAAGGAGAGGAAGACATCGGGAACCAGAGACCGGGACAGGAGCAAGAGTAAAGACCGGAGCAGGCACTCTGAGACGGACGGCAAAGACAAACGGAAAGAAGAGGCGGAAAAGAAGATGAAGAACGGAGAGAGAGAGAAAGCCAAGTCCCGCAGCAGAGAGAGAGACTCCAAAACAGACAAGACCGACAGCAGGCGCCGCTCAAGGTCACTGGACAAGGACGGGAGGCGCAGATCAAGGTCAAGGTCACGGGGGCGTGGCCAGGGCCAGCGAGGCCAATCGCGGGACCGAACAGGCGATAAGGGGCGAAGCCGTAGCAGAGACCGCAGAAACCGGCGCTCCAAGAGTCGAGACCGAGAAAGAGACAGGGGGCGAGATCGGGAACGGGAGAGGGAGAAGGAGAAGGAGAGGAGGAAGAGCAGCAGGGACAAGTCCAGAAGTCGGGACGGACGCAGGGACAAAAAGTCCAAGAGCCGCGAGCGCTCATCTAACCAGCGGCGGAGCAGAGACAAGGAGGAGGAGAAGAAGAGGAGGGGGAGAGACCACAGCAGCTCCAGTAGCAGTAGCAGCAGCAGCAGAGACTCCGACAGCGACCAAGACAAGAACAAGAACAAACACCGCAAGAGCGCCAGTCCCAAAGCCAAACGACCAAGCAGCCGAGACAAGAAGCGAGACCAGTCACAGAGCCCCCGGAGGAATCGAGACCATCGAAAGGATGGCAAGAACCAGTCAAGCTCCAGCGATAGTGACTAGACTCATTACTGTCAAGGTCTCAAACAGAGGCTGTCCGCGAAGTATAGTGACAGCGGTTTTATAGTCTGTGTGTGCGTGCGAAAGAGAGAGAGGACACTTATACTTGTTGGGACACTTCTGACTGAAATTTTACACTGTAAACTATCACAGAATCCAACAGTGTGTTTTACAGTCACTGAAATGGTATTTTCAATTTGGGACTGTGGTAGCTAAGACCTGACTTTGCTGTCGGTGATGCAAAAATATAAGGCGGTTTTTATTATTTTCATGTTGTGTTTTTATTTTCATGGTAATCTTTTGCCCCTTTGTCCTCCTGTGTTATAACTGTAACAGACCACCGCAGTCCAACCCGTTTGCCAATTAGAAACAATAGATGGCATTGCATAGTAGAATAAATAATACTTTTACATTAGGAACATACGTGTGGGTAGTGGGCCATTCATGGGACAACAAAACGTGTTTTTGACATGGGACAGTGGTTTATGTTTTAGGGGAAAGTGTTTTCATTTTTCTACCTCTACGGGTATGTCCATTGAAACAGGAAGGTTTTTTTATTGGCGTGTATGATTTGTAATTATAAATGTGCAAATATCAGCTGTTTTATCCATTAAAGGTGTTCTGGGGCAGCATCACCCAAAATGTACTCTCTTATGATTGTGTTTATTTTATTTGGAGAGCCAATGTTGCTCTGTGAGTGATGGCATTCTTGCAAGTCAGGAAATGTCAAATGATTGACGTGTGCCTATGCCAATCCCTGACTAGGGTTATTGTAGGCGGGATTAATGTTGGCCAATCAATTTGCTGAGTTACTCAGAGTATGTGAAGGAGGTGAACGACTCAAGAACCGGTAGGAAGCAAACGAAACGTAGGGCTTGGCGCAGCATTTCGAAAGCGTAAGTAAAGATAAAAAGGACATTGTAAAAGTAAAGTTCGTAATTGTAGTTTCGATTAAATGTAAATCAACCATCTGTGTCCATCTAGAAGCAAGAGTTGTGAATTCCAAAACAGCTCGCTGTTAGCTGGAACACTGATAATCTTAGTCTTGATTGTAGGCTGTCAAGCGAGCGTCAACAGAATCGATTTTTTTCATGAATGGTATTGTGTTTTACAGGGCAGTGAGGAGTTGGAAAGCGATGAAGACTCTCATTGCATTTGATTTCGACCACACCATTGTGGACGACAACTGTGACACATGGGTCATCCAAAGCACCCCGGACAAGTGCTTGCCAGACTCGATTAAAAAGAGCTATCAAAAGGGTCGGTGGACTGAATATATGGGCAGAGTTATGTCATACATAGGTGATCAAGCCGTCACACCAGAAGCGATCCGTTCTGTCATGAATACGATACCTTTCACAGACGGTATGGTGGAGCTCTTCACGTTCATAGCTGGACACAAGAATGACATCGACTGTATCATCATCTCCGATGCCAATACGCTTTTTATCGACTGGGTCTTGGAGGGAGCAGGGCTTCAACCAGCATTTGACAAAGTGTTTTCCAATCCAGGTAGTATCGACACCCGTGGTTACATAACGGTGCAATGCTACCATTCCCACGAGTGTGTAAAGTGCCCAATCAACATGTGCAAAAAGAAGATTCTCGAGGAGTTCCTTGAAGACCAAAACAAGTTGGGCATAAAGTATTCACGGACGATTTACGTTGGAGATGGAAGCAACGACTTGTGCCCGCTCAAGTGCATGCGTGAAGAAGATATTGCCATGCCACGGAAAGGGTTCACCCTGGAACGTCTGTTGCAGGCCGGAGTTGAATCCAAGGAAGGCACGCTTCTGAAGCCTCGTGTCGTGGTGTGGTCAAGCGCTACGGAAATTCTCAGTGAACTGAAAGCGGTCATCCAGTAGAGGGCGCATGAGGTGCATGAACTGTGCACTCAAATCAATTACAAGGGCTACTACTACCAATTAACCACTAATCACTTTTTAAAATGACTGGGTCCTCGGTGTCATACGATGTATCACTACTATGAGGCGATATCGAACAATGCAAAGAGGTGGTGGGCTATACAATATGAGTGAATAACCAGCTTCATATTTGCCGTATCAGGGCCGCTGACAGCTTTGGCTGGGCCCAGGACAAAGTAATCTGAAAGGCCCCCCCATCCAATGCAGTCAGTGTAATGAGGGCCCAATTACGGGTCCCCCATCTCCCTGGGCCCGAGACAGCTGATCCCTTTGTACCCCCTTGTCTGCTTCCCTGGCCATATCTGTCTTCACTTTTAATTAAAAAAAATAATAATAACAATAAAGATACTGGCGACACATGTGGCTACAGAGAGTTTTATTGGCTGCAGATAACGTTTTTTTAAACTGCTGTGTGAAAGCCTGGGAAACTCACGTTGTCAGTATAATAAAGAGCAGTAGCCTGTTTCTGTGGCAGTTTCTCTTCGTCCTCCTTGTTACATGTGCTGCACTTTACCCTGTGCAAAATCTGTTTTGATTCAACAGTGCGATTTTCCTCCCACGAAACACGATCCCATAGGCTAGCCTACTTGAATGACAAATAGGCCTATAGACCTTTCCTCTGTGTGCTACATGAATACTTGTTTTGTAATTTGGCGCTATTTTGTGTCGTGTGAATAATTTATCATAGCCTAATATAGGCCTATGAGGAGACGCCCACTGTCCGCTTATTGAACTGGCGCACAACCCCCCAGCATTGACAGTCGATTGTTTGCTGAAGGCTATTGTGAAACGATATCAGCCACGGCGAGCATACCAACGACACGATGTGAGGCATCCTCCCCTGCTGCTCGTACATTCTTCCCAAAAGCAAACAATCATGAAATGATTTGCGTGATAATCAGAACTGTGGCGATGCGCTTTGGAACCATTTCGGAGACGACGCGCAGGAGAACACAGGTAGGGACCAGGGAGCAATCGAGTCCATTGTATTGAGACCATTGTTGTTGTTATGTTTATTTACTTGAAAGATCGAAATGCTCAGCTTCCTCATATGGAAATAGCCTAAACGTAGGTCTGTGTTATGGGTATTGCGGGTATATGATGGCCTATATCAAAACAGTGCGAATGGTGAATAAATCAAATCCACACTGTCTGCATTGCCATGACTCGAGAATTTGGAGCGAAATTCTATTATGCAGGCGGACAATAAGCCTAGGCCTATAGGTCTTCTAGATCACAGAAAAATGTCATAGGCAAATGATCACTAAACAAATAGGGAGATAACAGGATTCTTTAATTCACCTCACACATGTAATAATCTTTTTATCCCAATGGTTTATCCAATAGATGTCAACAAACCCACGTGAAAAGCTCGTGACACAACAAGCAGCAACAGCCTATAGAAATGCAGCTTACCGAGGTGGTCCAAGTATGTTCAACTGCAGTGTGCAGGGCGGGGGGCAGGTCAGGATCACATCTCCCTCCTCCCCCCTGAGCACATCGACTGCCTCCCCCTTGTCATTCAGCGCTAAACTTCTACACGGGAAGAAAAATAGCTCTGGAAGTCACTGCACCGTGCAGAGCAAAGACGCAGAGTTTTCACAAATAAAATCGTAGATCCATTCTCTCTACTCCACTAATGTATAGGCCTAATGGTTTGGTGAGTGTAGGAAACACGAGCTGGGAGCTTTGAGTGAACCTCGTGATGAACAGCACGCGAGCCTGTTTAGTATAATTTATTAATCCCGAGGGAAATTAATATAAGGACAGCTACATGTAGTAGGCCTATTTGTTAACGCATGGGTCTAATTTGAATAATTATTAAGTGTATCTTCTTAGTATCTTAGTTTGAAGACCAGATATGTGGTGCCAGTTTCTAAAAATCGAAAGACGGGTACAGTAAAGTGCAGTAAAACGCCTGTGCAGTGGCGAATTATTCCATGTGTGATCCGCTCGAAATTAAACATAGGTACCCATCATTGAAAACGAAAGCATGAACACATTCTTCAAAGTCCCAAAGCCTGGATGCTGTCGCCACAATCTCTTTAGGATTGGGGACTGGACTCTGAGCAGGCCATTGCAGTAGCCTTTGGTATCCTTCGCGCATCTGCCCCGCTTCCAAACTGACACCCTGACACATGACACATTCAGCATTAACCTTTTGTTTTTAACCGTCTAACAGCGCATACCATTATCATTAAATCAATGGAACCTAAAGCAGTTGCAGAGACCGTTTCATATTGGATCAATCCCTTCTCCTTTACTAGGCTATGAAAGAGAAAGTAAGGTCAAGGACAAATTATTCTATGTAAATGGAAATAAACACTCATGCATTTGGTTGTCAAGTCTGTCGCCCTGAAAGTTCTACTAGCCTACATGCATATGATAGAGGCACGCCCGATTAGCCTACGTGCGCATACATTATTCTGCAGTTGGCATAATTCATAGGTTACAAATTTACAGATAGGCCTAGCAATAGATGACAAAAATACCCTGTACCGAAATTCTAAGCATCTGCCTCGCCATCAATTGTATCGAAACGAGTCACCTCGTCATCTGCTCCACTCCCATGGCTTTTAAAATGTAGGCTATTTCCCGCTGCCTTCCCTTTGTTATTGATCCGAAAACATCCCTTTTTTAAATTGGGCTACTCTCCTCTTGTGGGGAAGGAACACGTGTGGAGAAAGGGGAGAGTTATTAAAAAATTACCCTAGCGTGGGTAATCTCTCTCTCTTTCTCTATCTCTCTCTCTTTTACGCACGAAGTTGACAGGTGGCTAGCCTGTGATGATCAGCAGGGGGAAATAGACGCGTGATGCGACATATGTCGATTCAGCATAGAAATGCTTCGCAAGTTTTTGTTTTTAAACTTCCATCCCAACGTAGTAGGCCTATAGGGCCAAAGGAAAATTAAATAATCACAGCGTCGGCTACCAAACGCGCGTCAAGTTGGACGCCAGCACAGCAATATTCTATCTTGATAGAACATGGTTCCTACAACTTTACCGACAATAATAGATTTTAAAAAGTACCCTACCATAACGGCAGATAAGCGGGATAACGGCCTTCGAGGTCGACCGGTTATACGAAATGAATGGCTTGGCGGAGGCAACTTTCTCTCCGCGCTGAGCGCGTCGCCAAAGTTCAAAGCCGCCGCCTCGCCATTAATTTCGTATAACCGGTCACCTCGTCGGCCGTTATCCCTTACTTATTTAGCACTCCAAACGACGAGACACGATACAAACTGTGTGCATAGAATACAGTGTAGGCTACTATGCATTCGCCGGAGAAGACATTTGGCGCAAATTCTCAAATAGGGTGACGTCGGGATGGCGTGGGACTGTACAGACTACCATAATAGGAGAAATAGGAGGGGCGAGATCCAAAATGGGAGGGGCGGGATCTCAGAGATCCAGACCTGCCCACTTCTGCAAACTGCAGTTGGATGCTACTCAGGTGGTCATCACCACCAGGCATGCATTTCTAATGCTCAAGATGGCTGACTACAGAATCAACATACATTATCTAAGGCGAAAATGGACAGAAATACATTTTGGCTTGAGAAACCCATTGACATTTTTAACAGAATTTCAGAGCATTCAAATTCAACTAAAGCAACCTCCTTATAGGCCATTAAAGTGTAATAGGTCTATTTTTATTTATTTCACATTAGGCCTACATTACATTTCAGCCTGTGGGCCTGCTTTAATGAAAGGTAGGCTAATAGTGCAGCACTCTCCACTGTGAGGTAGGCCTATTTTAACAGACAGGCAAAGAAGGTGGATCTAACAAGGGGCGACACATGGGTCCGTTGTCCCAGGCCCGGGAAGAGAAGGGGGCCCAAATTGTGCTCTTATTACATCATTGGGTGGAGGGGCTTGTTCAGATGACTTTGTCCCAGGCCCAGCTAAAGGTGTTAGCGGCCCTTGGTGGGCTTATGCCCTGCAGCACTATCATTCATTATTCATGTTAAGTTCATGAACTGAAAGATTGAAACCACCACTTATTACATTGGTTGGTAACTGTGGTTTATTACAATAGAACAGAATGTGCCTTGCACTGTGCTTCTTTTGTGTTCTACAGAATCCAATGCTTTCCTGTCTTGAGCTATGTACCAGTGCATGACATGACATCCATCCCAGTTGTTAATTTTTCAGGAGCATTATTTATAAATGAGGTGTAAAGCTGTCATGTAACTACTACGAATGTTTCCCCCTGATCTCGTCTTGCGCATAGCAGTGGCCACAATGTCGTCAAAGGGACAGCTGGGTTACACATACGAATTCCTGGACACATCCCACCCGGCACAATTTCTGGACTCAATGTGGGAGTTCTACGTGGAAGGGCTCTTCACGGACGTCACACTGCAGTGCAGCAGTGGCCAAGAGTTCCAGTGTCACCGAGTGGCCCTGGCCACCCGGAGCCCCTTCTTCAGAGGCATGTTCACGGCCGACATGCGCGAGCGCAGCGACAGCCTGGTGCGCCTGCCAGGGATGGACGCCGACGTGCTCGGAACGCTCCTGGAGTTTGTGTACACGTCCAGGGTGACGGTAACCCAGGGCAACGTGGAGAAGCTCCTGGAAGCGGCCGACATGCTGCAGCTGGTGGCTGTGAAGGCGGCGTGTGAGGGCTTCCTGGTGCGTCTCCTGGACGTGGACAACTGCCTGGGCATGCAGGCCTTCGCTGAGCTGCACGCGTGCAAAGACCTGGAGAGAGAGGCCCGCAGAATGGTGCACTTCCGGTTCGAAGAGCTCGCTGGCCAGGAGGAGTTTCTGGAGGTACAGCTGATTGTGTATACAGTAATAAGTATGGATTTTTATATTTTCAATATAGTTGTACACAGGGTTGCTGTGGTGCATCGCTTTAACACCTTACCATATGTAGGCAACCCGGGTTCGAGTCTGGCCTGATTCATTTTCCAACCCTACCCCGTCTCTCTCTCTCCCACTTACTTCCTGTCGTCTCTTCAACTATCATGTCTAAATAAAGGCTAAAAAGCCCCAAAAACATGATTAATTATTATAAAACAGATTAGTCATTTAACTTACATTCTTTTAAGCTGCTTCCTTGCATCTGTGGCCTGTTTCCAGAACACATCTCACTGCCTTTGTATATGGTGACAACAAAGTACTTCTACTTCTACTTCTAGGTCAGCTTCGATCAGCTTCGCTCCGTCCTCTCCGCCAAGAACCTCAACGTGAAGAGACAGGAGGTTCTGGTGGACGCGTTGGTGAGGTGGGTCAGTCACGGCGACCTGGTCCGATTGCGTCACACCACCACCCTGCTGCGCTGCATAGGCATGGAGTTAGACGAGAAGCGCTTCTTCAGAACCCTCCTGAAGTCCCAGACATGCTGCTCGCCGGACCGATCTGATCTGGCGTCGATCCGGTCCGCCCTGGCCTCTTCCCTCCTGGCTGGTCTCCCCATCACACGCCTCAGTTCCAAAAAGCCCACCACCAGCATGTACGTCGTCGGAGGCTACTACTGGCACCCGCTTTCGGAGGTCCATGCCTGGGACCCGCTGTCCGACACGTGGGTCCAGGGCACCGACATGCCGGACCACCGACGGGAGAGCTACAGCGTGGCTCAACTGGGGCCCAGCATCTACGTGACGGGCGGCTATAGGACAGACACGGTGGAGGCGTTGGACGCGGTGTGGGTGTACCACAGCGAGCGTGACGAGTGGGGCCCCGGGTGCCCCATGTTGGGGGCGCGCTACTACCACTGCTCCGTGGCCCTGCACGGGTGTGTGTACGCCATCGGTGGGTACCGGGACGGAGCCCCAACCGCCGAGGTCGAGTTCTATGACCCGCTGAAAAGGAAGTGGTCCCCAGTGGCTAATATGATCCAGGGTACTCAACAAGACTTGCAGTGTGTGTGTGTGTGTAGGCGTCTGTCTGTCTGTCTGTCTGTCTGTCTGTGTATTGTATTTGATCAAGATTACTGTGTGTGATTTGTCTGATACATTTGTCATATATGATCGGGAATGAACTGGGGGAAATCTGGCTGCATCTAAATTGTGAACTAGTCTCTGAGAAAATGCAAAATGCCTAACAGTATCAGCCCGCTGGGAAATGCCCTGTATGTCAAATTATATGGCCTAATTTGTGACAGGGCTGTTACTTTCTAAACCCAGGATTGACACATCCGGTCCGCATACATCTTAATGCTAATAATGAAGCATTCAACAAAACCCTTTTTTTACCCATTTTTTTCTCTGGCAGGTGTAGGGAATGCCACTGCGTGTGTTTTGCACGACTGCATCTATGTGACTGGCGGCCACTATGGCTATAAGGGGAGCTGCACTAGTGAGAGGATTCAGATGTACAGAGCTGACCTTAACGAGTGGACCGTCGCCACCATCTGCCCTCACCCAGGTACGCAGAGCTTTTCATTTTGGGATGTGTGTTTGTTTAGGGATCTTTACTTTCATAGTAATATGATGAGAGAGTCGTTGCTACCAACAGAAGGACGCTGACCATGAACAGGCCGAGAACATTTTTGATTGTACTTATTCCACATGAGAAATGTCTAATTTTTCAAATGAAGGTGTTCATGTTTGGCATATTCAAGTCAAGCCAAGTCAAGTAGGTTTTATTGTCAATTTCTTTACATGCACTGGTCATACAAAGAATTTGAAATTACATTTCTTGCTTTCCCATGCAGACATAGACTAATCTAGGTAAGGACATAGACAGTATAGACATAGACAGTATAGACATAGACAGTACTTATACATGGACATAAGACAGTATGGACATAGACAGTGCTCATACAGACATTTAAAGTGCAAGACTGGACAGCAGAAGACTTGTAGAGAACATACATTAGGAGGAGGTAATTGTTGTGCTTTTCCTAAAAGTCCTTTATAGCGTTCTTACATAGTAATAGTAGCATTTTGAAGAAAAATAAATATTAAAATAGGTCTATCAAGTACACCAGCAGCAGTGTGTGTGTGTGTGTGTGTGTGTGTGTGTGTGTGTGTGTGTGTGTGTGTGTGTGTGTGTGTGTGTGTGTGTTTAGTGCAGGTAGAAGGTGCGGTGTGCGTCTGTGTGTGTGTGTGTGTGTGTGTGTGTGTGTGTGTGTGTGTGTGTGTGTGTGTGTGTGAGTGTGTGAGTTGTGTGTCAGTGTGTGTATGTTTGGGTTCAGTGCAGAAAGTGCAGTGTGCTTGTGTGTGTGTGTGTGTGTGTGTGTGTGTGTGTGTGTGTGTGTGTGTGTGTGTGTGTGTGTGTGTTTTGAGTTAGTGCAGGTTGAAAGTTCAGTCACAAATATAGTAGTGCAGGTGGAATGTTCAGGCGCAGATATGGTGGTGGGGATGAGGGGGGGGGGGGGGGTTGTCAGTGGCCTTGCTGGCTAGAGGCTGACAGTGGAGGGAGAGTGGGTTGAGTGTTCAGTATCTTGATTGCTTGGTGCATTGAGCTGCTTGCTGCTTGACAACATGCAGGTTGCCAGACAAAGTAAGTTTCTGAACCTTTAAAGGGACACTGTGTGAGATTTTAGTTGTCTATTTCCAGAATTCATTCTGCCCATTCACTAATGTTGCATTTTTCATGAATACACCATCAAATTCTAAGTATTCATTATGACTGGAAAAATTGCATTTTTCATACATGAAAAGGGGGATCTTCTCCATGGTCCGCCATTTTGAATTTCCAAAAATAGCCATTTTTAGCTGCAAAGGTGACCATACTAGAAAATATTTGTTTATTACTGAGTAAACTTTCATTTAAATATCAAATTTGGCGATAGCCAACCCAGTTTCAATGAGCAGCATAGTTGCAGTACCTTTTTTGACCATTTCCAGTGTCCTTTTAAGTAGGCTATCCAAAATATCAAAAAGCATACTCATTTTGCTGTACTTATAATTATTGTAGTTGTTTTTTTTAACATTCTTTTCTCAGAGTACGGTCTGTACTCGTTTTACCCCAAACTGTCAGTTGTCTACACAAATAAAACACAGTTTTTTGCTGATATTCATTTGTCTTATTTATTCCTTCTTGTCTCCTATAGAGTACGGCCTGTGCTCCGTGTCACTGAACAACAGGCTGTACGTGGTGGGGGGTCAGACCACCGTGTCCGACTGCTACGACCCCAAAACCGACGCGTGGACCAAGCTGGCGGACATGAAGGAGCGCAGGATGGAGTGCGGCGCCGTGGCCCTGAACGGCTTCCTGTACGTCACCGGCGGCTACTCGTACACCAAGGGCACGTACCTGCAGAGCCTGGAGCAGTACGACCCTGAGCGCAACACCTGGGAAGTCGTGGGCACGCTGCCCAGTGCAGCCAGGTCCCACGGCTGCATCTGTGTTTACCATTTATAGGCACAAGCAATGTCCTCTATGCTGTAAGGCAAACCATGAAGGTAATGCAAAAAAATGGTGTGATATCTGGCTTGTTGGACCAGATGAAATTGAATGGACTGTATAAAAGGGTTCTAGTCTCATGCTTCGCTAACACCCCGCCTCCGTAGAGAAAACAAGCTTTCCCCACTGTCAGCCAAGGCACAACAACTTTTGGGGGACTTTTCTCCATGTGGTACTTTTCCCCAATGAAAATGCCAGAATTTTGCGAAATGTTGAATAAAACTCTATCGTCAATGACGTCTTGCCTCACACCAAGAGGCCAAATACAAAAGGAGAGGACGGGAGGTCCTAGATTGAGTTGGACTCTGAAACTGACAGATATTCGTGCCAATTCACAGCTGCACTGTGAACAGCCAGTGTAATGCAGCATACTCAGGGAACATAATGGCAGCGTACCTCAGGGAGAAGTCCTGTTTTTATTATTGTTACTTACTATTATTTATTTTAAGCATATCAAAGGTTCAAAGGATAAAATGTCTCAGCATTACAACTCTGGTTGTGATTTCCTTTATCACTTGAAGACTGTTTTTAATGTAATTTTTTAAAAAATCACTTTTCTGGCAGCTATGTTGATGAATATGACTTTCGTGTCACTTTTTAAAACACATTGGAAATGTTTGTGCCCAGGTGAAAGTAGGCACTCAAAGATTGTTAAATAATACCTGCACAGAATAATATTAATATATCGTAGGCTTAATGGTCTAAAATAGTTTCAATGGAATGTTTTGCTAAGTTGTCATTTATGTAACTTAAATTGCTACATTTTTGTTGTATGTATTGGCTACTGAACAATTTCTGAACAGGTAGCCAACAGCAGGGCTGTTTTGGGCATCTGGTATTTTTGTGTTTCATTGCATTGCAATGTATGTCAAGCTCTCTTAGAAAACTGCATTTCTAATCCTTACTTTGTATTTTTATGTCTGAGTGAAATAAATTGTCACAGAACAAATTGATGCTGTTGGTGCTGTTCTTTAAAATGACCACTGGTAGTGCTCTTGCAAATGTGACGTGAACCCGGTGGCGCGCAGGTTTGTGGGAGATTTGGTGAAGCGTCGGCGAGTCGTTCAACTTCCACGAGCTAGACCCGGAGTTTAAGTGAGTGCAGTTATTTAATTACTTTTGTATATTATTATATTGTATCGCTGCCTTTCTGTACAGGTGTTTGTTAGCCCTGTGTAAATGTCTCCTGTACTTACATTGCCAGCATAAAGACGTAGTGCTAGGTCTTTTTCACTTAGTGCATGGTGGAGAATCGTGCGTACAGCTAGGAAGATGAAAACGTGCGTGTCATCATTCAGTGACTTGGCAAATGACTGAAGAGGGGCAAGGAATCTCAGTTTTAACTTAAAATCCTCATATCGCATACATGGCGCTAGGGTAAATTTGGAAACGTGAAACGCTATGGTACATGTTGTCTTCAGGAAGTGAGGTTGAGCCGCTAACCCAAATGAAATGCTTTGAATGCTGAACCGCCAGGGAGCATGATACGACTATGCAACCTTATGTCAGCATAGTAACTAGTTCTACATGTGTAACTGTTGCATACAAAACTTGTTGCTGCTGTTTATCCTTTGTTAATACGCCGTTCTGGCTGAACCGGCCTGGTCGTAGTGCCCATGCCTCTTTTAGGTGTACGACATCAACACGTAGGCCCACGTGTGTAGAAGTCACCAAGGCTAGAGCTAGCAGCTAATCTAGCTGCGCTCCATAAGCACTAGTTCTAGTGAGTGTTCTGTTGACGGGTCGGAAGCTGCACTCTATGCACTTGTAAACTCACGCAGTTTCACTTTAACCAATTAGGTACCTGTTTTCCCAACAGCTACAGATATGGCAGAAAATCAACAACCATCGCAGTTGGAGAAGAAGGTGGCAGACCAAATCGAGGTGAAGCAAAACAATCCTGTTGTATTCATTCAGCTGCTCTGCTATCAGCAAACTTTATATGGAAAACACGCCTTATGTTCCTTGCATGTAAATTACTGGTGTTTTCGAGATGTCATCGGACAGCTGAGTCCTGGTATCTTCATTGGATGCAGGGTGATGCAACCGGAGCAATGTGTCAGCAACGGTCACCTGTAATTGTTGCCTGACTTTGTATTTCATTAAGTTCAGCATCGTAACAGTATGCTGCACTAAATTTATTTGGTGTGTCGTCTCTCGTCTGTTATTCTGTGATGATCCGCCTTCTTAACGCCATTGTGTGTGTTTTGTTTCATTTTCCCCCTAGTATTATTTTGGCGACCACAATCTTGTGCGTGACAAGTTCCTGAAGGAACAACTTCAACTAGATGATGGATGGGTTACACTGGAGACTATGCTCAAATTTAACAGGTAAACCTGGCGCCGTTGCTATTGCAAAGGCATGCATGTTATGGTATGAACAGTGTTGCCAGATGGAAAATGCTGAATTATTGTACCTAATACCTCAATTATCGTTTTTGGGAGGAAATTATCGTACAAGACAAAAATATGTTGTTTCAAGGCATCCAAATGAGCTGAATGAAACTCTGAAATTATCGTACATCATGATTTTTAGATCATACAGAGGACAAAATGACAATTATGATACAAACACGATAATTATCGTACATCTGGCAACACTGGGTATGAACATCGTCAAGAAAATATTTCTAACCACTGGTGTGCCATCTAAGCAAATCAATAAGCTTGGCCTGGGGGAAAAAAAACCTTCTCTATTCCTTAGCCTCGTGGTCATTATGCATTAGGGCCTCCACACACCGGCTCCGACAGCACTACGGAGCACTTTCGCTTCTGACGCAATTCCGACCCCCAAACCCAATTTCACACGAACATAGCATGGATAGTTAATGGGCGGCTCCGACAAAATGGAACTCGTCTCTAATCGCTAGCCGATGTCCGCGTACAGTGGCGCCAGTGTGAGGAGTTCTATTGAAAACAATGGAATCTAACTTTTGTGGAGCAGTGCTCTGCACTTTGTCGGAGCCAGTGTGCGGAGGCCCTTATGCAGAATTTGGTGTTTATGGCCATTAATTAAAAATAAGTAAGACCTATTAGTAGACCTCTTGATTGTTATCGTCAAAATGATTCAACGTAATATCCGTTTCTAACATGCAGATTGAAGACTTTAACGACAGAGGAAGCTGTCATTGTGGCAGCTCTGAAGAAATCCAAAACGGGTCTCTTGGAGATCAGTGAAGATAAAACTAAAATTCGCCGCAACCCTGATAAGCCCCTCCCTGAAATGAATGACGAGTATAAAGACGTACTCAAGCACAAGTCCGTCTATGTGGTAAGTATGAAGACACTGAACTATTAAGTCGGTTTAAATTGTGTATTAAAGCACTCCTGTTTCAACCACAAGTCTAGATGCCGCATATTGTTGTGAGGCCACAATGCATCTGCACTCTACTCTACAGAGCACATACACTATCATAAGTTGGTATGGTACTATTGGTACTAGTGTTGCACCGATACCATTTTTTAGCCCCGATACCGATACCCGATACCCGACTGTGCAGTATCGGCCGATACCGATACCATACCGATACTACTCTGTTTGAAATGTATATATATGAAAAGTTATATAGGCTACTACTTGGATGTAACATCATTGCTATTATGGCTTTGTCAGGCTGCTGCCTACTCCAGTATAACTTTTTATACCTTTTAAATACCTATGATATAAAATAACTAAGTTCAAGGCGGTGTTTAAGAGTCATACGAGCATCTGTAAATGGTATCGGTGCCCTATTTGTTGGTATCGGCCGATACCGATACCACCATTTTAGTGCAGTATCGGGGCCCCGGCCGATACTGGTATCGGTATCGGTGCAACTCTAATTGGTACATGGTGTATTTATATGCATGGGGCCAGCATTGTTTACACTTTCGTAAAACGTGCTGTGAAATGAATTGGCCATAAATAAATGTGCACACTTGTTTGACTTTTTGCTCTTTTCTTTAGACCGAACAATGCTCTTTGCCTCATCTGCGTCATCATATTCGCTCAGGCATCTTTCTTCCTTTTTGTTATGTTATTTGTGGTTTAATTGATCATTTGAACCCATCCAGAAAGGTTTTCCTCTCGACGCTACTCTAGACGATGTGAAGGATTGGGTAGGCGACAAAGCCCACATTGAAAACATCCAGTTGAGGAAAGGAGCCTTGAAGACTTTCAAAGTAAGACAACAAGATCCATACTGTTTTATTTCTTGATGTATGTGGGTGTTTTCATTTCTGTGTTCATATGTTTAACACTCTTGGGCCATTTAAGGTCTTATTTTAAAACTTTTGCCCGGTCTGATGTTCGGACTGAATCTAATGGTACCTCAAATATCCACTACCTTATTGTGGGGCAGGGTAATATAAAGAGATAAAAATGATTATGAAATCAAAACCCACATTGCTCCATTTAACCCAAATAACTGTAAGCCATGTAATGTTATGTGTTGGGCTTGTGTATCCATTGTGTCTAGGCTAACTGGTAAACCATTGTTTTGAATCATATCTGAGCTAGCTGTCTAACTATTGTTTGTAGTTGTACCTGAGCTTACTGTTTAATCGTTGTTTTGTCTCCAGGGCTCCATCTTCATGGTTCTGGCCTCTGAAGACGCCGCTAAACAGTTTGTTGCCCGCGACGACGTCAAGAAGTTCAAAGACAGCGACTTGATTGTCTTGATGAAGTAAGTCATGGAGGCTTATCCAATATACAATCCAATGTCTCTGATAGCTATAAGATGGTTATAAGCATTATAATGTGGTCAATTTAGTAGCAAAGCACGAGTTTCATTGTGGAGCACATACTATGCATGCAAGTACTGGTAGTCCCGGCTTTACCTGAATAGAGGTCATCACAAAAAATACAATAAAATCTGAATTTGTTAAAAGGAGGGGGTGATAAATTGTTGTAAGCTATTGCTGCTAAAGTTCTGAATTGAGACCAATCTCCTACTTTGGAAGCTAGTTTGGCATTGTCGGCAGACTGCACTGTATTGCATGTACATGAAGTCAACGTTTTCTTGCTGTGTGGTTTCAGAGAGGACTACTACGCCAAGAAAGCAGAGGAGAGGAAACACACACGGGCTATGGAGAAGTCTAAAGCCAGAAGGTGAATACAACTAGTACAACTCTGGGATGTGTTTCTGGAAAGGGTAGTTGCTAACTACGTTAGCTACTTTGTTGGTTGCTATGCAATTTCCCATTGGCAACTACCGAAGTTGCTAACTGTTAACAACTACGCTTTCCAGAAATGCACCCCTGGTTTGTTTCCTTGGTGTAAATCATCCATGGCCTCTGTCTGTGTTTGTGATGTGTGCTTGTGTTTTGTTGTCTTCATCATTGCTTCTCTCGTTTATTTAGTGAGAAGGAAGAGAAACAGAAACAAGCAGAAGAGGAAGAAATGGTGAGTGTTTGTGTTTCTTTTTTTTGTGGGTGGAATAGCGTGCTGTGGTAGGTGGTCTTAAAATCAGAGGGTTGCCGGTTTGAATCCCACCCTGGCCTCTCCCTACACCTCCATCAACGGCTGAAGTGCCATTCAGCAAGCAGGGTGTCTGTAGGTTTTTCAGAAGTAGTAAAAGGTAGTACATGAAAAGCCACATCTCACCTGGTAGTATTTTTTTTTCTGGACTCTACTGGACTATAACTGGTCTTATGCATTCTCTAATTTTTAAAATTAATCTGTAGTCCTTAAACGAGTCCTTAATCTCAATGAATTAGTACGTTTGGGCAAATTAATTTTTGGCACCTAACCCCACATTGCTCTAGGGACTGTAACACAAGTGCCATGTAAATGTCGCTTTGAATAAAAGCAGCAGCCAATTGTAATGTAATTTCTCTGCTTTGCCCGTCCCAGAAATCGTTGGAGGAGCAGAAGGGCTGCCTGCTGCGCTTCACTGGCGTCGGGGACCAGACCTCTCGAGAAGACTTCCACGAGGTGTTCGCAGGACACGCCGACATCAAGTGGATCGACTTCACCCGAGGAGCCAAGGAGGTGAGGGCTTCAGCCATCTTTTCAGCCTCCTGCACCTCACTTGAACAAGGGCGAGGCCTTGGGGGGGCACCCCAAGTTGAAAGCACTTTAACTTTTGGAACGCTCATTACACAACAAAGAAATCTCAGCATCTAACAGCAACTCTTTTCCAAGTGCTTGAATTTCCAAACACTAGCAAGGATTTTCATAGTTTGGAAGCTAAAAAACCCCCTACATAGTAGTCCAAGTGGCCCCCAATGTGGTCTCTCCATTTTACTGACTGGAATGAACATCCTGTTCCTATGATGTGCAACAGTTTGTAGTCCAAGTACTGCCATGTTAGAGAAATCCTCTCACTTGGGCACTTAATTCAAAACATGGCCTGCTAGGACAAAATTGAATAGGACGTGGGATCCAGCATTCTCTCATTCAGTGATTCCTTGTGTTTGCAAGAAAGCAGAGAATGCGCACACATCAGTGGCACAGGTGTAGGGGTGTAAATCACAGCTTTCATGATAATACCATACGGTATCGATTTCTTAAATAAGGGATTTGATTTTTTTTCGATACTTAAGAATTCCCCACGATACAATGCGATTCGGTTCGATTCGATTTTTTCCAATTACTTTTCCACTACTATTGTGTTATGGAGCTAGGGCATTGCACAGGGGCCAGCGATTCGATTATTTTCGATTCTTAAGAATGCCCCACGATGCGATTCGATTAAATCACCGGCCGATACTTCCGATACATTAATACATTTCGATTTTATTTACATCCCTACACAGGTGCTGGTCAAAACAAAATCATGTAAATAATAAATGTCCGCAACACTGTTAATGCTCCCAGTAATTTAATGCCACAACGTTTCGGACAGAAACGTTATGCCATTAAATAGCTGGGAGCATGAAGTGTTGATTATTATTTATTTTAAAATCCTCGTGTTAACTGACCTTCCTCAGGGCTCCTGGAGGAAGGTCATTAGACCAAAAGCTTGGCTTATTAAAAGGAACTTACTCGAGGATTTAAGTGTGCATAATTTTTTCTTTCTATTTTACACAGTTTTTGTTTACGTTTGGCACCTTTTAATCGAGAGTGCGGTGTGATCCGGTTGAAAACAAGACCCTCGTGTTTGCCTTTAGGGTACCATCCTGTTCCGGTCGAAGGCCGCGGAGGCGCTGGAGAAGGCCAAGGCAGCCAAGGGCGCCGCCCTGGAGGTGAAGGGGAAGGAGGTGCAGTGGGAGGTGCTGGAGGGAGACGCGGAGATGGACACGCTCAAGAAGATCATCGAGGACCAGCAGGAGTCACACAACAAACGCAGAGGCAGAGGTACAGTTTGATTTGATGGCCGGCCCGGAACTGAAGAAGATTAAGACTGAAACGTCTGACGGGCAATAAAGCACCGTTCTGTCCTGTTCTCTTTTATTTTGTATATGTCTTAAGGAATGAGCTGAACCTTGAGTTGAGCACGTCAGAAAACTTAATTTGATGGATGTACAAGAGAAAAGTAACAACATGCTAACCATCTCTTTCATCTCTTTCCTTCGCCCATGCATCTCGACAGGGGGCCACAGGGGAGGTGGCAGGGGACGAGGCCGTGGGGGCCGTAGCCGGGACAGGGGAGGCAGAGACCACCACCATCCCCAGGGAAAGAAGACCAAGTTCGACAGCGACGACGAAGCAGGTTGGTGGCATTTCATTACAGTATTTATAGTGATGATGACATGCACTCTGTTGTAGCAACATTGCCCTAGGCCAATGGTCAGGAACCTATGGCTCTAGAGCCACATGTGGCTCTTTTGGGAACTGTATATGGCTCTTACTCATCTAGGGTTGCCAACCATCCCTTGAAATACGGAAATACGTCCTATATTTAAAAATAAATGTACAGGTTCCATATTGAGTTGAAACAGGGCATGGGAGGTTAAAATGCATTAAAATGCAGGAAATTACATCTAAGAAATAGGCCTACTAAATTTTCAGGGAGAGGACTCCCAGACCCTTGCCATAATGATGTCTACAGTTGGCAACCCACTTAATACAACTAATAACTTGACAGTACAGTCTAAAATTGTTGGGCTCAATTGAAATACATGCTTTTATTTGTATTCAGTGTTTTTAAAATGGCATGGCTCACGTGAACATTTATTTTTAAAAAATTGGCGTTTATGGCTCTCTCCAGCAAAAAGGTTTCTGACCCCTGCCCTAGGCTTTTAAATAAGGACATGAAATTGAAAACACTGATTTAACCCCTTAAGACACGACTTTATAACTTAGCTGTTACCAGAATGGCAATAATGTATTACTAAAGGTCCCGTGCACGGTCATAGTAGTGTAGTACTATAGTAGTTAACTTTCAATGTCTATTACAGCGTGCCACAGGAGGTACGGCGTGCATTAAGGGGCTGCATGTTATCTTAAAAAAGTAGCCCACCCTGTTTTCTTATTGATCCATGTTCCTCTCGGATCTGAGACGTTCATGTGTACTTCTCTGGTCTATGTGCGTGCCCGTAATCTGTTTGGCACATGGCATTATTTAGATATTCAGCTCAGTATGACATGGAGCACCAAATGAGGCCGGAGTTAGAAGTAAACAAGCTCATCCATATTTTTAATGTTTTGTCTATGTAGCCTAAATTGAACAACAATGGATGGTATGGTGTTGTTTTTTTCCTGTTTATGGACTAGTAGTAAATGTGTGTTTTCCTTGTCCCCCTCCCAGATCACACCAGTCCTAAGAAGAGGGCTCTGGAGTCCAATGGCAAGGGTGCTGCGGAGCCTGCAGCTAAGCAGGTCAAGACTGAGAACGGCTCGTAAACCACAAACGCTCTCCCTGAGTCCCTGCTCCTTTTTTTTTACTGTACAGTAGACACTTAACCTAAATCGTGTAAAATGGAGAGGTGCACCCTCTCACTATTCCAGGAAGGGCTGTCGGCACTCTCTTAATCCCAGTCCCTTCGCTGAAAAAGGACAAAATAGTCCGCTGCGTTCAACATAACTTTTCATGTTAATTGTGGAAACCCATAAGGACTTCATTGCAGGTCATCAAATGGTATTTTGATTAGCCGGTGTGCTTCTGTTGACGGGATACATACCACCATTGCGGTTTTGTTGTTTCAATGGAAATAGCCTTTATATGTCTGAGATGTATTTATGTTTTTACCCTTTTTTTATGAAATGAGGCCTATTGAGAAATTCGTGCATGGAAAGGGTGTTCAATGACTGAAATGGTCTGACACCTCTCCTACCCTCAAACATACATCTTTTTGTTTGAATCCTGGGTCTGTTCTTTTAAATGCTAACAAGGACTTGAGCAAGTTATCTTGGAATTCAACAGGTGTTTGTGGCAGGGGTTTAGCTGAAGGAAAGTGACTAGTTTGCTTATCATGGAGAGAGTGCAAGCTAAGCTGTATCGAATCTGGCTGTTGTCAATCGTCAGTCTGTTGTCAATGGAGACTGCTCGCCTTGTTGCCACCAAGACTACTTTTAGATTCACACTGACAATGTATACGTTTTCTTACTGTGGTGCTTGCGTCTCCCTTACATGGATGAGGCATCATTCCCATTTTCTAAGTTCTCTGCCATTATCAGGATGTTAGAGCCAGGTCAATCTGTCTTTCTATGATTATTATTTTGGTGTTTTTTGCTTTGTTGAAGTCTTTGTGGCATATGGGCATGCCAGACTGCTGTAGAGGGACGTCTTTAAAAAAGCGACCTCTCAGTCCAGAAGTTGCTTCCCTAAGTTCCCTCTCTCCTCCACTGCCTGTTGAAATCTCTCCCTACAACCACACCATTATCTATGGTTAGCTAAGCTACAGACAGACGCCAAGCAAGTGCCATTTCCCGTTCTTTTTCTTTTGTATTGTTTTTTTTTTTTTTTTTTCCCCAAAGATTATTCCCATACAAGGCACTCATTTTTTTGTTTGTCTTATAGATGTCCGTTGTTTTTATTATCCAAGTTTTCCCTTGAGTGATTGTGTTTAGTTTAATTGCTACATCATATATCTATACATCTTGTTTTGAATTTCAATAAAAGCAGTGTACACCTACTTCTGCCCCCTTGTGTTTGTTTATTATAATGATTTCTTAGTTGCGTGAATAGACGCATCTTCAAAAGTTTGAATCTAAGATGTTATTTTTAGTGCATCTTATATTGAATATACTGGCCCACTTGACATGTTGAGTAAACCCAGCCAGCAGTTACCACAGGCGTGCAGTAGGGGGTGCTATGGTTCCACATAACAGAGGAGAGCGTTTAGAATGCTGGTGGCATGCTTGAGTACGCCTGCTTCGTAATTGGCAGCGATTTCAGAGGACGCCGCGCTCTCCCCCATTCCTTCCCGTCAAGTTTCCCTCGCTCACTGACTTGTTTCACGCCGTAATTGCCTCTCGCAGAAACTACTTGTACACACATTCAGGGAACTACATACATTCACAACTAGGCTGTTGGTGATTTTTTTTTAGGTGGCTTTTGAAAGCATGGTCATCAGGCCATTGACCACCTGTGTTGCCTACCACAGTAAATTGTGTACAGCATATTTACTCTTGATTCTACACTACAAATGGAACCATAGTACGTGCTAGAAGAGTAAGTGGTGAATTGAAAATGCAAAGTTAATCAGTTTGATTGTTCAGTGTTAATTCAACGGTTAACATTCACAGACCTAGTTACAAATTGGGGTTCCTCTAGCTCAGTGTTAAATTAACTCTGCAAATGTGTTGATGTTCTCTCGCATGCCTATATTTGGATGCACGAGACAGATGAATAGCAATCAAGGTCACGCTGTAGGGTTTACTGTGCAGGTGAGAGTTGAAGCTGATGAAGGACCTGCATAACATTTAAAAAAGGATGTGAATTTAAAGAAATCACCATTGCGACTTTAATGTTTTAAAAGTATCTGTTTTGTATCAGGAGCTCAATTTCCCTTCATGTGTAAACAAAAGGCCCAAACGGATGCATTGAAGGAAAAAAAATCCATATACATATAAACGGATTGTAAGACGGTAGATGAATGGCAATCAGTCAAGGTCACGCTATACTCTGCAGTGGGGGAGATGAGCTGAAGCTGATTAAAATGAAAATGGCTTTGGCCTCCATCCACCATCATGCAATCTGCATGATCATCAGGCCTGCCAAATTCCTCTGTTCATCAGCTGAAGCCATTGATTGTTCTCCTGGTGATGACAATGAATGACAAGTACTCGAGTCGAGGTGTGTGAGTGTGAGTGTGTGTGTCTATAAAGGGGTGTGCTTTTGACTTCTTCCGTAAGCAAAATCGTGTGATTTTTCAGTGAGAATCTAATATACAGTATCTCTGTCAGCATTCTACTTTCACTCAGAACATAGTGTAGTTTTGTAAGATCAGAGGGTTGCAGGTTCAAATCCCACCCTTACCTCTCTCTACAGCTACATACATAGCTGAAGTGCCCTTGAGAAATGTAATGCAATGTGGCACAGCAGTTCACAGCACACAGTGTATACTGCACACAAAGAAATTGCATTTATGCCTCCCCCATGCCAGGGGGCAGCCCCAAACGACGCCCCAAGGGAGCAGTGGGGTGGGACAGTACCATTCACAAGGTACCTCAGTCTTGGAGATGGATTGGGGAGAGCACGGTTTTGTGTGTGTGTGTGCGCGTGCGCGCGTGTGTTTCCATGTGTGTGTGTCCGTCCTCGTCCTCCCTGCTTTCATCAAAAATGTAATTTAATTTCTTTGAGCGTCGTGTTCTGACCACATGGTGGCAGACAATGACTTTGTATTGCGGTCTCTCTCTCTCTCTCTCTCTCTCTCTCTCTCTCTCTCTCTCTCTCTCTCTCTCTCTCTCTCTCTCTCATTCATTCTACTTCTCAGCTGTTCCTTCTCTCTCTCTCTCTCTCTCTCTCTCTCTCTCTCTCTCTCTCTCTCTCTCTCTCTCTCTCTCTCTCTCTCTCTGCTGGGATTTTTCCATCTTTGTGTTTTTTTCACCCTTGAGATGATTTCCAGTCAGAGTAGTTTTGCACCATGCTGGTGGCTCTGACGACAATCCGATGCGAAGGACTCTAGTAAGCCACGCAGGCTGTCAGTCAGACACGCTCACTCCCTCTCTCTCTCACACACACACACACACACACACACACACACACACACACACACACACACACACACACACACAGGCTGTCAGGCACACTACGCTACCTAAAATACCTCTACACACACACACACACACACACACACACACACACACACACACACACACACACACTCCCACACACTAGGTCAGTACCTCTCACACCCCTCCTCTTTCTCTCTCTCTCTCTCTCTCTCTCTCTCTCTCTCTCTCTCTCTCTCTCTCTCTCTCTCTCTCTCTCTCTCTCTCTCTCTCTGCTTTCACATTTCAAGTGCAGCATTTCCACTGGGAACACTGAGGGTGTTTTGTTCTCTAAGTTCTTGACACAAACAGATTTGAATTTTCTGTTCTAAGACACACACACACAAACACACACACACACACACACACACACACACACACACACATATTTGTGTTAAGATATGGAAAAAATGTATGATTTTTTACATGTGACTGAAAATATAGCAGCTGAACAACTACTCTGCAGTCTGAGCTCTGTGTGTGTTTATTAGCCTGGCGAGCCAGGGGCGTCTAGATTTCTAGGCTATGTGTTTATAACAGTGACCCGCTGTGGCATTTCACCCTGGCAGCCAAAGCGGCAGTTGAGATGTTGAAATGGTTTTATGAAGTCATTGGTCACATGCTGTTAACGGCAATCAATGTCTGGTATATATTCCCCTGTCTGTCTTTCTTGATGCCTTTTTTTGTTGTTTGTTTGGACAAAAACAAGAGAGAGACGTTGTGATCTTTCGGGGGGGGAAAGGCTCCAACACATGCCCTTGGGAAAGGTCTACACATGTTGCTGGGGAGATAGCAAAGTCGCCCTCTTCCAATTAACACCGTGTCAGGGATGATCAATAGATCACAGATGGAACCTGGACTCAGTTTCCGCTTGCTGGCAAGGAAGTACACCGGGGTGGGGCGACAAACAGGTCTGTTGTCACGGGCACAGATAAAAGGGGGGCCCAGAATTGGGTCGTCTTTAAATTTGATGTACTGCATGGGGTGGGGTGGGGGTGGGACTTTCAGCTGACTTTGTCCCCGGCTCAGCCAAAGCTGTCAGCGGCCCTGCTCACTGTTACAGTGTTCCGGTCGGGCCCCGCTTTTTCCAAAGACAGATGTGGACTGCGGGGTTGAGGGAGATAACGCGGGGTTAATTTTCAGCAAAGCATGATGGGATTTTGTCCCCTGTGTCTGTGGTGCCAGGAAGTGGTTGGGGTGTGATAAACCACTCGTGAGGTTACAGGAGACTCCACTTGCTCTATTGGGTTTGTGGTCGTTTCTTCACACTGACGGCCGGCCAAGGGGACAACTGCTAAGAGTTTTAAGGACAGACTCCTCGGCCATGCAGACTTCATTGTGTGTGATGGTGCATCAAGCAGTAAACTGATGGTTTTTCGGTCCCAGGAGTCGAGGCCATTGGGGTCAACTTGTATGTGAGATTGGAACCTCTCTCCTAGACCTAAAACACCTGATACCAAAATATAAACATCATGCCACAAACTATTAATACCCTCCCCCTTTTCAAGAGGAAAAGAGATGTTTCACTAACCAGCACAAGATGGCTCCCAAATAACGTCCTCCTGTCCTGGAGGAAAAGAGACTTACAACAAATAATCTTGCTTTAACAAGACCAGCTAAATAAATATCACCTCCCTTTTCAGGAGGAGAAAAAAAATACATTTGACTAACAAGACCATCTAAAAGATGGCCTCCGAGTCCAGAGCTTTGCTTTGCATGATGGCTTCACTCGCTGGCTCTCTGCTCCCTGGCTGGAATGTTAAATAGCCTCCATGAGTCACTTAAGGAATTGTCACCGGAGTTAAAGAGGAGGGTATCTATGATAGATGACGGGCCCCATGAACACACTGGACTATGACTTCATGAGATTTGTCCCGGATGATAAATGAAAGGGCTTATGAACAGAATATACTCAGTAGAAGGTTATAAATCGCCACGGCCCTGTGGGCTCCCATATTACCCAGGCACGTGTTATATGAATATTTATTATCTTATAAAGTAATGCAGGGGGCCCAAGGAAACACAATTGTGAAACACGAAAAAAATAACATTTTAACTTCACAACATACAACCAAAAACCCACACATTTTAACTTATTCTCAACACACAAACACACCCCTATTACCCAGTCTTGCATGTTACCTGAATAATGTTATCATTTAAAGTGATACTGGGGTCAACAAAGCACAATCGTGAAACAAAAAAACATTTTAACTTATTCACAACACAGAGAAAGAAATCAGAACATGCAAAGATAGCAAAGCACACAACACAGAAGCACACAAATAAATAGAAGCACACAAATATCCCAGAAATGACTCCTATTCAGTAAGGCTGCCCAATAATGAACCTCTATCCCCACCGTATATATTTTTTTCATGCAGGCCAGTCTTCTTGCTATTCTTTCTTGTTTCTGCACTCTGAGCTGCATGTCTTGTATGATATAGTCAGAGTGCGATTTGTGGGGGGGCATTGAAACCGCCACTTTTTCTACATGATTTTAATCACAGTTCAATGTAGTTCCATTGATTTTGCTTAAAATCTCAAACTTTTCCCCCCTTCTGGTTTTCACACAAATCACACCCTGGATATAGTGCTATACACATACAGTTATTATCACAGCCTCCTTTCAACCCTGGTAGCCTACAGTACATAAACAAGCCGAGGTGGCACGTGCCTCTGTGTAATCCTTGTCACCCCTCTGGGCTGAGGGAGACATGGTTGTGTAACCACTCATGCCCACGGGCCATGAAGTGGACCTCGTACAATACATGAGCTGTCATGGCTTATATAACTGTTGTTCCCCCTTCCATCCATGTTTACCATGAACGTGGAATCCCATTTTTCATATCTCCACGCAAGAGCTGAATTGTGTCACCCGGCAACAATGGAATGGAATTTTCTGGATGGAGTCGGCCTTTGGTTATTGTGATGTAGATTTCCTCTCTATTACATTTGAGTCAAAGTGTGTGTGTGTGTGTGTG
>NC_085868.1:23587275-23597275 GCF_034702125.1 Engraulis encrasicolus
GAGAGAGTGGGATGAAGGGATGAATGAAATGATAATGAAAGAGAGAGGGATGGAGGGATGCAGAATGGAGCAATAATGTAAGTGAGAGGACGAAAGGATATCTGTGTTGTGAAATGAAGTGTCCTCTAATCTAAAGGTCATTTACGGGAAGACTGTTAAATGTCATCCACACGCACACACACACACACACACACACACACACACACACACACACACACATGCATCGTGATGGCAGGCATTCCCTCAGCGTTGATGGCGTAATGATTTGAGAAGGGTCATTTGTTTGATTGGATTTCTATTCAAAATTGAATTTCATTATGACAAACATCCCCCCATTAATGGAGAAATGACTAAACGTCCATCACAGAGTGACGGAGAAAAATAGATCTTTGAAAAAATGACTCGGATCCAGAAAAAGTCGAACGAGAGGAAAAATCAAAGACACTAAGGCAGCAAATGCTTCCGTGTACCTGAAAAAGGAGCATCTTCTCTGCTGCGGTCCGTTCTCTCTCCCTCCCTTTCTCTCCTCTTCCTCTTCCCTCCCGTCCTCCTCCCATCACCCTCTCTTTCTCTCATTCTCGCCTCTCCACCTATCTGTGCTTTTTTTCTCCGTTTCTCCGCTCTAACACTTTCTCTTTTGCTGGAAACGGCGTGTTGCTATGGAGATAAATAAGTAGGTCTCGTCTCCTCGCAGACGAGCGTGACAGAGAGGGAGAGAGAGGGGGGTAATTTTGTGCCGCTGTGACAAAGGCTGGTCTGATGGGGCTGCTGGCTGCTGGCTGCTTTGCTCTTTTTAACACAGCATCTTACCTGGACCAAACCGCAGCAAAATCATCACATGCCCAGTTACCTGCACAACAACACAAAACACAGTGACAATGTCAGAGAAAAAACATGCAACAGCAATGACACATTGTCTCAGTGCATTGTCGCCCAGAAGAATACATTTAATGAACAACGGTGCAGTTCTGATACCTTTTTTGGTTACAGCAGTAGACAAACATGTGAATCAGCTGGATATTTCTGTTTCACCCTGTACGATGCATTTTTTTTAACTTGTAACAAATTCACATTTCTGATGCCACTTCAAACCATAGTTATGGTTGAAATGTACAGCATGTTTTCAAACCATGTTCATTGTTGCATGTTGAAATGTTGAGCTACTGTTTATTTTTCACTCGACCTCCTTGACCTCTGTAAGTCATGACAGCCATCTTACTCAATTATCTCAATTAGGCCTGAAGAAGGTCGCACACGACTGAAACACGTCGGCTTGATGTCCATGAGAGAATTAAGGACTTTTAACCGTGCTTCAGAGTGCCTCGGACCGTCTCTCTTGATCTCACTTCATCTCTCTTGGACACCGATGAGCACTTGAAGCTTTTCATGTGATTACCCCACAGACGCAACTTATTCCTTTCTCTATATACAGTATATACGTATATAGTTACTGCTTGTTGAAATGTAGGCTATATTTTTAAACCATATTTATTGTTGCATGATGAAATTTACTGTAATGTTCGTTGTTCGACCCCTTTGACCTCTGTATGCCATGGCAGCCATCTGACTTCCCTATGTGTGTGTGGCAAGGGGACGGACAATGAGGTGTGAAAATCAGAAATCATCTACTGTGGTGGGCACAAATGGTACACTGTGGACTCAGTTTTGCTCTATTGTTGTGGGCGTAAACGGCCAGGATGCCATGAGTCAGAGGGGGTCTAACGGTACATACATACACAGACGGCACGTTTCCTTAACGTCTCCGTGAGCAGTGCGCGTCCGAGAGGTTCACGGGCTGCCTTTCACACTGCACAGTCAACGTCCACGTTCTATCCGCGGGCAGCAGCCATTCATTTTCAATGGGAGCCGCGCATTGAATGCGGATGTCCGCACAGGAAAATAGACTCGAGTTCTATTTTCAAGGAGCAACGCGGACATGTCCGGTCGGGACGGACATGCGCCGCGCTTACACCGTGCTCCTGTGTGCAAGGCATGATCTGTTTTCATGTATTCTAACCGTTTCGGACTGATAACGGACACGTGAAGTGGATGTACTGTGGACGTCCGCGCCGTTGGTGTGAATGCACCGTAACAATGAGTTTTGCCTCGGGCGACGCCACCTCTGATACCATGACCCATTTTGTGGCGCTTCCCCCCGGCCCGCCAAAAAGATCTGCCAAAAAACGCTAGAACAAAACCCACTAATACTAATGTTATTATTCCAACAGTGTGGTAATAGTGTAGAAATAAAATGTTTCAACAATTTTTAAAATGTTTCAAGAACTTTTTAAAGATGAAAAGCACACAGGTGGCTGGAAGCTCAAGCAGTCTTCAGTGTGTTCATTGGAGTTTGTTGGGTGCTCTTGGATATCGGGGATCAGTTCATGTAGAGAGAAGAGTTCATCCAGGCACTCCAAAATAAGGTGTCCAAACGGGAAGTTACTTTAAAAAGCCTTTAATACTGGGCTGGGGTTACATTAAAAAGCCGACATGTTTCAACCTCACCAGGTCTTCAGTACCATTAAAGGCTTTTTAATGTAACTTCCCGTTTGGACACCTTATTTTGGAGTGCCTGGATGAACTCTTCTCTCTACATGAACTTTTTAAAGATGTTAATAACGATTTTCGCATGTCATTTGGGGGCGGGGTTTCATGATGAGGGCGGGTTTCGTGATGGTGCCGCCCTCTCTTGCTTGTCGCCCCAGTCAGTCCGCCACTAGAACCGCCCCTGCATAACGTGACGGATGGACAGGCAGGCAGCGAAGGCCTGACCACTAGAGAGAACATCTCTTCTGGCAGCCCACTGCGCTGTAACAAATTCACTATGACAATTATTTTATACCATGTTTACAGTGACAAACTTAGGGATTGTTTATAGCCCATCAAGACTTGGCCCCTGTTATGAATTTGCTATTACCAGAATGCTAATGACAAAGTCATGTGTAATGTCATAGTAGTGTACTGTGTAGTACTATAGTTGTAGTACTATGTAGTACTATGTAGTACTATGATAGTACTATGATGGTTTGAAAGACTATTACAGCATTCTACTGGTGGAATGGTGTGCAGTGTGCATTATGGGCCTCCATACTTGTGATGTTTTCTCAGGGGGATATATGCATGCACCAGAGACGTACGCTCAGGGTGGGCAGGGTAGGCACTGCCTACCCTAGGATAAATTTCTTAAAAATAAAAAACTAACACATGTTAGTTGTTAGTTGATAGTTGAGAGTTCACATGCATAACAAAAACATTAATGTATAAATTAGCTGTTAAAAGTAGGCTACAGTAACCGGAGACCGATCAAAACCCCAAGTTATCGCACGAAGCAAAGCGCTCAGGCTTGGACAGGTTGCCATGGGAACGCGTCGCGCAGCCTTCGCTGGTAGGTGAAGGCTCAGCTTTCGAATGCCAGGTAGAGCCAGGGTAGGCACGCTTTGACTCTGCCTATCTTGCCCTCAGCGCTGTCAATGTAGAAGTTGGCGCATGCGTATTATCTATCACATAGAGACTGTCAATGGAGAGCAAAAGCAGAGCTTTTCGCGATGGCGGGAATACTTAAGCCAATCACAGCTGCCAACATGAAAAATTGTTACAATTCAGGAAGCCTTCCTGCTTAAAGTATGATAGCAACAACAGCTAGCAAGGTACGGCTTGTTCAAACTCTAGCCGTACAGAAAACATGGCAGTCTTTGGCGTTTTGCCTTTATTACAAAAAAAAATCCGAGAAGTAGCAAGAAAGATGGTTCAGATCAGTGACGTGCGGTCAAGTTTATGGCTGGTGAGGCAATGACTTTTCCAATATCAGATTTTCAAATATACAGCTTCAGTATTAAGTTTAGTAAATATTTGCCAAATAGGCCTACCGATAAGTTTCATATGTCATAGCTTTCTTAACATAAGGTAGGCCTACACATAGGCGGCACTACAGCAAGACTGTTGGGGAAGCTAAAAAAAATAAAATAAAATAAAAAGTCATCGGAGAATCGAACATTTCCATGTGCAACTGCAACACATATCCATTCTGGCTATTATATTTTAAAACGGCTTGCCAAATGCTCGTGCCGTGCGCCAATGGAACTCTCAAACGCGACAGGCACACACACGAACACACACACACTGAAGGCAGGGGAGGAAGACGGCTAGTTGCCAGACCATGGACTATTATCTCCCAAAAATGTCTCGAGCAATCAAATCATACACCGAATGTCCACACCTTTGTTTCTATTGACATTTTCATGTGCTATGTCACTGTACCTCCATCAGACCGGTATCAAAACTCGCAATCAAACTCGCAAAACTAATGACGAGGCAAAATGCGCACACACCGGGGGGAGACAGGAGAGCAAAGAAGCCAGCTGATTGACCATGGCCAAAAATATCATATGGGTCTATCATATCCAACAGACATATCAGATGTCAGTTTTGCAGCCCAAATAATACAAATATGCTGTGATTTTGAATTTGTAGTTGAAGTAATGATGTAGTTCGCTACATTTTACAGATGGAGCTAGTTTAATATTTCTATTGGATGTAGCTTGTCTAGTGGAGCTAAATGTTAGCTTACTACTAGGTTCTACAAGTAGCTTGCGCAGCCAGACACTGTTCTCGCTGCCTCGCACTGTACACTGTTCACTCCAGTCACACGCAGATGCCCAACAAACACAAGCGAATCTACACACATCACATTACATATGGTAACTAAACCACCCGGGCAGCCCACCATGAATTCAGGAAAGGTGTGCATTTTTGAAAGTGGTGTTAGCTTGGTGACAGGATAGCACAGGTGCTTTGCCTTAAAGTGAGAGCTAGTTAGACGGAAGACAAGTAGACAACATCGATAACAACATTGCCACCAAATAGTAAACTTAGTGCTTCGGCGAGCACATCAGGGGGAAAACGGATTTCCTACCTTATTCTGTCCTGTTAATTCCTGTTACTTGAAGCTCTTAGTTTCGTTATGAAATCCACTTCCATGGTAGCAGTCAAAGTGAACAAGTAACCAACACTAATGACACGACCGACTGAACTTCAGATTCGCTATGACGTAACTGCCAGCAAGACTCTCAATGCCAGAATGAGATTGCGGCCAGACTGCTGCTTGCCTCACCACTGTATCTGTCAGTGGGCGTTATGCCAAAGCCTTCAGAGTAAATAAATGATAATCACACGTAGAAAATAGTAAAACATTATAAGGAAAATGAGGGCACACCATACATATTTCTATTAAGTGTATAAAAACGTTTAATACAATACTACCAGGTTGCATACACAGAACGAGCAAAATGGCGCATGCGCACAAACTTGTTAACGAGGGATTGCGCAATCCGGCGTGAGGCAAACTAGGAGTTGCCCCAAATTCAGCGTATTGGGAGCAATTTGACATGAAATGGGCAAATATTACGATTTTGGCCACGAAAATGATTGAAAATGATTGAAACTGTTTAACTACTGCACAAATGGTAGTTATGGTGCGGATGCTCGAAAACAATAGTTATTATTGTTACTATTATTCATATTTACTGCATCTCATCATTCTCATGAAGGGTTGGTGAGGCACTTCCTCCCCTGCCGTATTGGAGCGCACGTGCCTGGTTCAGATGACAGGCAATAGCTGAGCCGTTTGCAATCGCTGCATTGTGGAAATATTCAACATCAGATGGGTAGCAGCTTCAAGTAGTTTGAACACCATGCACGTGCGCGTGCAGAGGTGTCAAAAGTAAAAGTGAATTTGTGGTATAATTACAATACTAGCGCATGATATTACGTAGACGTTACACCAGCTACGCCACTGTACCTAATGAACTTGATAGACTGTGTTTACTGAAAAACACTAAAAACATCACAAGAACCCACCACAAACATGATCCAACCAGCACAGAGTCAGCTGCTTGCATGACAAATACACAGGTCTACTCTTTACTCCGATATCTTAGCCATGTTGGAAGGAAACTTTGTTTCTTTTTCTACTTTTACTCTTACTTTTGACACCTCTGTCTGTGCGTATGTGAGGGTGTCCCCATATAGTGTAACCACCTCTCTCTGTGCTACTGTACAGTATGGATGCTTGACCCTTGCTCTTCCTCTGGACTTGGATATAGGGGGCTTTGCTTGACCATTTGTACTATGTTGGTTATAACTTAACTAATAAACAACGTTTCAGTACTAGACCTTCATCAGGCAATCAATGTGTAATAAACGAAACATTGTTTATTAAAGAAAAACAGCGAAATGGTCAGTATGCGGGAGTTTCTTCAAGTTGTTTGCTGAGTGACCCTTGGGCCATCTCAGACGCACTTGCCAGCTGAGGTGTGCGAAAAAAGTCGAAGTTTAACGTACTATGTTGGTTATGCAACACTTTTTGTCCTGTGTGTGCGTTCGTGCGTGCGTGCGTGCGCGGGCGCGTGCGTGCGTGCGTGCGTGTGTGCGTTCGTGCGTGCGTGCGTGCGCGGGCGCGTGCGTGCGTGAGAACTGCTGGAAGTCTGACTGTACTAAAGTGTGTGCTATATGTTTAGTGTGATGTGTAATGATGTCTATCAGGTATTTGTGTATTTGTCAATTCATGTACAAACAAACCAAAAGTACTCTACTCTATTATATACAGTCTATTACTTTATATTGCTATTTCTCGATTGACCACTTGACCTTACTGTTGCATGCTGAAATGTATATTTCCAAACCACCATGTTTATTGTTGACCTGCAGGTATATTTCCAAGCCATGGTTGTTGTAGCGGGCATCTTACTTCCCAATACCTACCACAAGGAGGTGGTCGCCGGTCCATGAGGTATGAAAATCAGCAATCATCCGCCACGGCGGGCACCAAATGGGCGCGACGGCCTGCCATAGAGTGAGGGATGGACAAGTAGGCAGGCAGGCCAGGCAGCGATGGATGGGTGATCTATAGGGAGAACACCTCTTTTGGCAGCCCATTAAGCTCTTGAATAAGATCCAAGTGGAGGCTCCTCTCCGCAGACTGTGTGTGTGTGTGTGTGTGTGTGTGTGTGTGTGTGTGTGTGTGTGTGTGTGTGTGTGTGTGTGTGTGTGTGTGTGCGTGTGTGCGTGTGTGTGTGTGTGTGTGTGTGTGTCTGTGTGTGTCTGTCTGTGTGTGTGTGTGTGTGTGTGTGTGTGTGTGTGTGTGTGCGTGTGTGTGTCTGCGCGTTTGTGCGTGCGTGCGTGTGTGCGTGTGTGTGTCTGCGTGTGTGTGTGTATCTCGAGTTCAGGTCAGGCTGAAGTGGCCTCTTGGCTCCTCTCAATGCCTATTAGTGGTGTGTGTGTGTGTGTGTGTGTGTGTCTGTGTCTGTCTGTCTGTCTGTCTGTGTGTGTGTGTGTGTGTGTGTGTGTGTGTGTGTGTGTGTGTGTGTGTGTGTGTGTGTGTGCGCGTGTGTGTGTGTGTGTGTGCGCGTGTGCGCGTGCGAGCGCTATTAATGTGCTGCTTAGTGGCTTGTGTAATGCTCAGAAATAGAGGGAGTGACTGCTGCTGTGATGAAGTGTCTGTGGGTGTGTGCGCTTTTGCGTGGGGGGGCACTGACTATAGTTCTACAGGAATGCACTGTGTATGCGTGCGTGCGTGCGTATAAGGTGTATGTGCATCTTTCTGTAGCTCTGTACCCATGTACAGTGTGTGTGTGTGTGTTCTCTCTCTCTGTGTGTGTGTGTGTGTGTGTGTGTGTGTGTGTGTGTGTGTGTGTGTGTGTGTGTGTGTGTGTGTGTGTGTGTGTGTGTGTGTGTGTGTGTGTATCAGCGAGTGTGCACGTGTACTGTATGTGTGTGTGACTAACAACCGCAGCGTCCTCTTGTGTAATATGTGTTTGCACAGTACAGTATTATTCCAGGTGTGATGGACGGCTTTTGACCCGCTGCGCTGCGCTGCGCTGTGCTGTGCTACGCTGCGCTGTCCTGTGCAGCGCAGTGTTGAGATGTAGCTTGTAATCAAGTAGTCTACCGGTATAGCGCTTGCAGGGCTGGACTAGGATGAAACATTAGGCCGGGCATTTTTAGCCAAGACCGATACAACAGGCATTGAGAGAGACAATGAAGCCTGTGGCAACTTTTTTTTTTTACTTATCTATTACTACCTTTTTGACCACAAATCAATATTTAAATCCGACTCTGTGAGGTCAGCTGTTGCCTTCAAGAGTCTTTAAAAGAACTCTCATGTTACACAAACTCACATACACCTGACGAAGACCAGTAGTGCAGGTTCAGTTGTAAGTTTAGGAACATTTCATATAGATTTTTCCATTCAGCATTTTTTTTACTTCTAGGACCCCCCCGAATACAAATCCACCTGTTTCCAATTTTTCCCTTAATATTTAGTGGCAAATCCAAGATGGCTGCCATTGTGTACAGAACATTCGCCATTAATGCTGTTTTAAGGATTGAATTTCTTCAGTTAATCTTTTTTTTTATTTCCAGGACAACATTTAATAGAAAACCACTTGTTTCCAATTTTTGCTTGTTTTTTAGTGTGAAAATCAAGATGGCTAACATCATATTTGGCAAAATTGGCATATTTCAGCCATTATTGACTTTTATTGGTAATATTTGTTACATGACTGAAGTCAGCCATCATATAAACTAAATCCATTACAAAATCCAAGATGGCCAACATTTCATATAGCAAAATCAATATTAACATAATGATTTCAGGTCTATAAAGCCATTCACTTGTGAATTTAAGCACATAAGATCAGTTCAAACAAAAATTACTATGAATCAATTAATGTACAGTACCTGTTATGCAGTGCTACCTGTACAGTAGTATTGCATAGGCCTATGCACTGGTTTGGCTGCCTATGTCAAGACAAGGTCTACAAAGTTGCTTCAGGGTCGGCTTCAGCTTATCTGAAGGCTATGAAACCAAATGTTCTGCCTCGGATGCTGCATTCCTCCAATTCCAACGATCTTGCCATGCTCTCTGTTCACAGAACTAGGCTCTTTGGCATGACAGTCAGTGTACACCCATGACCCTAGTAATGGCCACACTATCATACCTTTGTAAGACCTTTGGCATCATGAAGTATTGGTGGCACAAGTGTGAATGTAAATTGTGTCTGCCTCCAGAAATGTTGGGGCCCACAAAAGATTTGATTTTTGGGCCCCCATAAGGGCCCCTGTCAGTGCTGTCAGTGCTTGGGCCCTTAGAATCTGTAACATCTTTCCCCCCCTAGCGGCGCCCATGTCTGCCTCAATGATACTATCTCTTATACTATATTAATGTGTGGAATGAGGTAGTCCTATTGCCCACTCTTCTGGATAGTTCTATGAAATGAATTAATAGGATTGTTTTGTACTTCCTGATCAGTCTAGAGTTTAGTTGGAGGCAACAGGCCTTTTTTTGCAACTGGCAAATTGCAAGCCAATCTTTGCGCACAACATTTAAGGTGTGTCACCCCAAACTTCAGATGTTCTACCTCTGAGACTGAGGCATCGTGAGGATGGACAGAGGGCTCCACTCCTGTCATAAATCACAACGGCTCCACCTGCAGCTATGCTATTGAGATCAGGGGTCAGTTCAGATATAGATGAGATCTAAGTTATTTGCTTGTTCAAGGATTTTTGGACACCATGTTGAATTTTGGCAGATAAATGAGATAAATGTTGATAACGTGCCTATCAAAATATTACCAATAGGCGTACAATACTGCAGAATGGCTTTATAGACCGTAGCCCCTTAATGCACGCCTTACCTCCTGTGGCATGCTGTAATAGTCATTGAAAGTTAACTACCATAGCACTACAATACTATGAAGTTTTGTATTAGTAATGCACTACGACTTGGTCATTGCCATTCTGGTAACAGCAAATTTATAACGCCATGTCTTAATGGGTTAAAACACTAAAATGTCCTTATTTTGCTATAATGTCAGCAATCTTGGATTTTGCTTCTGAAAGTTAAAGGGAAAATAAAAACAAATTGTTTTGTATTCAGAGGGGGTCCTACAAATAAATAGGTTAAGACACATTACCTGGTCATAAAAAGAGCCGTTCAATGCCT
>NC_085868.1:23602275-23609775 GCF_034702125.1 Engraulis encrasicolus
GTCCAGCCCTGCCAAAGGTTATGCAACATCAGTAGACATCTTACAACACAGCAATAGCGAATGGTGCACAGCAAGCACAGGATCATTTTGGGCCTTGGGGCTATCTAATCCTCAATCCGTACGTGATTTACACACTATTATTCAAACAAGAATCAGAAGAGAAATGACATGATGCATACGCTAATGCATGAATCAGCCCTAATATAGGAGCCGGACAGACACCTCCGCCCCTCTTGCCTCGCACTCCCCAAGGTTATTCCACTTGGGTTAAACATAGATTAAGAACTTACTGAAGCGCTCATCATGCTTTATGCTACATTAAAGCAGCCCACACAGCCCATAGTAGCGCTGTCTCTTCTTCTATTAGTGGCCAGTTTTCATTAAAGACTTTCCTCAGTCACGACTGCACAGAGCCAACCCCCAGCATGGTTAGTAAGCTCAAGATCTCATCGGTTCGATATTGAAGCCCCCCATGCAGCTACGTGGTATATATATATAGCGATACAGCTGAATTAAACACAAATTCCACATGCAGTAGGCCTACTGTATATTCTGGTATCCATGGCATTTGGTCAGCGTCATCAATGTTCTATTCAGCATATTGTTGTGTGTCACAGGACATGGGCAGTTCCATGGGGTTAGAACCTCCTACCACTAATAGGGTAAAACGGGACCCTCTTCGCATGATTGATTGTGATTATGGTGATTATGGTCATTTTCCTTTTTTGATTATTTTTTATTTATTGAAAAATGTATAATAAAATATATATAAGGCCCATAGCCATTGTTTTCATTATATAAGTAAAACCACCACGCAGACCTCCGTTTTAGGATTAACCTATTCATACCTAATATTATCATTATAACTCAAACAATAGCTCAATTTATGTTTCAAAGCGTCCGGCTGGGCCCATATGTTTTTCCAAAAGTTATTTCCTCTCACAGCAAAACAATCTGAAATAGCTTCAAACCTCCTACATCTGCCTATGGCACTGAGGTCTGAGCAGAGCTAATGTGCTGTGACGTCTCCCCCCCTGATCTGTAGATTCTTACTGTGACGTCTTTCCCACTGAGCTGTGGAGCTCACTGTGATGTTGTCGACACTAAGCTGTGGCTCTGCCCTCTAACGTCCTCCCCGGTCTGTTTACAATGGCCGTCTGCTGCACTCGCAGCTTTCACAACAGTCACGACCGCAATAGCAAGGCAAGTCAACGCACGGTTTACTTATGTAGTGAATTCATGGGTTATAATCTATGCATATTATATACAGGTAGATTAGTGCCAGCGAGGACTTGTTTAAAGCAGTTTTCATACAGCCAGATAGCTCGATGTGCTTCACACATTCATGTATAAAACATTAAGACACGACACAACCCCAGTAATATATGTTTGTTGTTACCAGAATGACGATGGCATAATTTCATAATGCATTACTAAAGACAGGCTCTGTGTGTAGGCAGTTGTGTAGTAGCCTACCTACTATGGTGGTAATGTTTTGTCAACGACTAGTAAAGCGTTCCACTGGTAGAGTGCATTATGGGTGTCTGTCTGCATCAGGCTGCGAGCCCACTCAGCTGTACTTGGGGCACATCTACCAATGTGGGCGTCACCCTCCTGGCAGGGCTGGACTGGGATGAAAAATCAGGCCGGGCATTTTCAGCCAAGACCGATCCGCCAGGCATTGCGATGGCCAATGAGGCCTGTGACAACATTTTTAGTCATCTATTATGAGCCCATTTGACCACAAGAGCCAAAATGAATATTTAAATCTGACTCGGAGGGTTTTGCTATAGCGGCATGAGGATTGCTAGCGCTACATTTAGGGGAGGACAAGGCCAAAATCATCAACAGTCCACCGGGCAAATGCCCTGTATGCCCTATGGCCAGTCCAGCCAGCTGTACTTGGGGCACATCTACCAATGTGGGCGAGACCCTGCTGGCAATGCCTGTCACGACTCACTCGTGTCTTCAGCAGCAACCCACAATGAAAGGCCAGAAAGAAAAAAAAACAACAACAGTGCCTTAGAGGCAAAACAAGGAGTTGTGTCACGTTGCTGTCACACTGTTGTTTTTGCCTCAGCTACTATAAGCTTTGGATTTGTGTTTTCATTTTTTTAATCTTTATTTTGAGGTGTTGGTGGGAATGGTGTTGGATGGTTCATTTGAAATTTGTAAGGATGTGTAGTATTATTATTTTATTTTATTTTACTCTATTTTTCCCCTTCAACTTCATTTCAATATTTTTGTTTTAACATTGTTGTTAATCTAACTGTTCAGCACATTGAGCTGCACGTCTTATATGAATTATGCTATACAGTTATTATTATTAGTAATTATTATTATTATTATTATTATTATTATTATTATTGTTGTTGTTGTTATTATTATTATAGCTGTTGTTGTTGTTATTATTGTGAGTTTGTATGAGCCTTTATGCCTCAAATACTGCTGTATAACATGCAAAAGCATTTTCTGTAAATCTCTGCCAAACAGAAGCGCTGCTTGTATGCATGTAGGCTATGTTTTCTTACTGATTCTGACAAACAGAGGCCCTGCTTCTAAGCACGTTTGCTTACTGATTCTGAAAATAAGAGAAAACAGCAAAGAAGGAAATTGGATTTTGTGCATCAGACAGAGATTAATTGTGCCAAAGAATCCTTTGTGTGGAAACAGATTACAAATCTGGTGGTATCAGATTCGGCTCATGATTGATTATTTTGTTTTATTTGTGATAAGTGCACTGTCTGTGTGTATGTTTTTAACATAGAGGGGTAACAGTTGTAGCCTATGAATCTTAAATAAAGTGCTTCTTGTAGTTCTGGTAGCTCTGTTGGTATGTGTTGTTGTTGGTGTGTGTGTGTGTATGTGTGCGCGTGCCTGCGTACGCGTGCATGCATGCGTGCGTACGTGTGTGTTACAGTTTTTGAATTTCACCTGTTTGACCGGTCAGCAGTTTTCACATACAGTATATGAAGAAAAATGATCATCTCAGAAGCACTTCACCGAGGTCTTTCACCATGGCTGTGTGTGTGTGTGTGCATGTACTTGTGTATGTGCCTGTGTGCATGTGTGTGCGCGCATGTGTGTATGTGGGTGTGTGTATGTGTGTGTGTGTGTGTGTGCGCGCACATGCTAGAGAGAGAGTACTAGCCTATGTGAGGGACAGAGATGAAGTCTTTCAAGGTTTCCTAAACTCGTGAAGAGATTTGTCAGCGAATTTCTCTCAAGGAGACTTCCCGCAAGTCTTGGGGCTTAAGGAATCACACGCTGCCGTACATCAGAGTTAGTTAACTGGACATTCCAAACCTACAGACTCCTCCTATAGCCAACTAGTGTTTCTCAACAGGGGCGGCACCCCCCAGGGGGCATTCAGAAGCACTAGGGGGGCGTTGAGAAGGACACAGCTCAGTGGGGGCAGGGCTTAGTTTCCATTGTGGGGCATTAGTCTATTTTATTTTTCAATACTAAGGGAGGCGTTGGAAGGCTTATGATGAGGTCAAGGGGGCGTTGGGAGGCTTATACTGAGGTCAAGGGAGCGTTTGTTCAAAAAACGTTGAGAACCACTGTCCAATACTATCATGTGCATGGCCGTAACTACCATTGAGGACACAGAGGTCATGTTCTCTGTATTTTTTTCAGTAATGTAAAATTAATCTGTGCTGAAAATTGGTATATGATCAGCAATGATAAATTCAGTCTGTATATGCCACCCCCATTTATCCTCAAGGCAGTGATTAATGAAAACAAACTAAAGCGTTTGACTGAAGAGTTTGAAGCATTCTAAATGTACAGTATGCAGTACAGCGCGCAGTATTTGACCTCTGTATTTGAAAATGTCTGGTTACGACCCTGATCATGTGCATGGCAGAGGAATATTCCAGCCAATCATTTGTCAGCTGTGCAACAGTGCAGTGTAGAAGCCCAATAACCTGATAGTCCAATAAGTACAGCCTACTCCACCCTGGAAGGTGTCGCTATGTTTTTTAAAATTATTTTACAAATTATTTAGCAATTTATCTAGTCAATTTCTGAGTTTTTAGTTATTTATTTAGTTGACTTTTTACAATGTAATTGTGTGAACCCATGAACCCATCCATCCATCCATCCACTTACGTTTTCATTCATTCATTCGTTCATTCGTTCATCCATCCATCTATTCATTAATTATTTCATGTGTTCTATCATTGTCTTTCGTCCTACAAGCTTAACTCCCACTGCACTAAAAATAGCATGAACATTCTATGCAATTCTGTGGTTCTGCTAGACTACAATGCTACAGAGCATAGCCATATGAAAAAGCATGTCTGTGCCAGGGATGGAAATAAGCACCCGTTCACCTGCCAATGGCGGGTGAATTTGGCCTTTGGCGGGTGAAATATGTCAACCCACCTGTCACCTTGACGGGTGTTTTTTCTACAGGCGCAGGGGTTAATGCTAAATTATACTCAGCATCCAACATCAAAGGTTTAAGCAAATTGGTAATGAAAAGAGTTATTGGCATCACAATAACTGAATATGACCTCTGAAACAAAATTATTAAGATCAGAATTATAAGATCAGACAAAATTATATGATCAGAAAATGATCTTACTTGGCATTACAATGTTTGGAACGGTTGAATATGAACTGGTATAAATGGTGACTGGTAAAAATTGTGAGTGACTGGTAGATTTTAGAATCTACCTGCCACAGTGACTGGTGGGGAAAATGTTTAAGTTCCAACCCTGGCTGTGCTGTAGTCCAGTAGATCCCCCCCCAGCTCTTGTCATCCATCCCCTCTTTAGTAAATCTCTCCTCTGCCTTTTCTGCTGTCTGTGTGATTTGTGCTCTGGGGGAGGGAAGGTTAAATGTTGGTCTAATTGCCTCGTTTATCTGTTTATTCGCAACCTGTTGGTCTTCAGTGCTCCTCTCCTCTCCTCTCCTCTCCCTCCATCCCTCCGTCTTTCTTCTCTTTCTCCTTTTCTTTCTCTCTCTCAACACACACAATCATGCACATTCTCTCTCTCTCTCTCTCTCTCTCTCTCCCTCTCTCTCTCTCTCTCTCTCTCTCTCTCTCTCTCATTCTCCCTCTCTCTCTCTCTCTCTCTCTCTCTCTCTCTCTCCCCTCTCTCTCTCTCTCTCTCTCTCTCTCTCTCTCTCTCTCTCTCTCTCTCTCATTCTATCGGACTCTATCTCTCCCCCTCTCTCTCTCTCTCTCTCTCTCTCTCTCTCTCTCTCTCTCTCTCTCTCTCTCTCTCTCTCTCTCTCTCTCTCTCTCTCTCACACACACATTCTCTCTCTCTCTCTCTCTCTCTCTCTCTCTCTCTCTCTCTCTCTCCTCAGTAGTTCAGGTGTTCTCCATCCCCAGCTCTGTATGGTATGTAAATGATATGGAAATCTCCTGACTGGCAGCCACGTGCCGTGCTGTGCTGTGCCGTGCGGAGAGAAGCCATTGAGACTCTCAGGAAGCAAATCTGCTCATTAGCATACAGCTGTCACTCACGTGAGACTCCCACAGCACCCCACGCAGGGGCCCACAGGATGACCTCAGCCAATCACAATGAAGGATAATTGGCTGTTTGGACGTGATTGGTTCCCTGTTTTTTGGCATTGGTTTGGACACGCCCACGTCATTGACGCGGATGGAGGGCGCCTTGGGGGAGAGTGACGCACGAGGGAATGGCACACACACACGCATGCACACACACACTTGCACACACACACACACACACACACACACACACACACACACACACACACACACACACACACACACACAGACAGATAGACAGACAGACAGACACACACACACACACACACACACACACACACACACACACACACACACACACACACACACACACACACACACACACACACACACACACACACACACACACACACACACACACACACACACACACACTCCCCAATCCCATCCCCATCCTAAATACAGCTCACATGTAGTAGATCTCTGAGTCCCTCTCCTCCCTCTCTGAGTATTTTTCCACTGAGGAGAGGTTCACCATATAAATGTGGTATAAATATGGTCTAAAAAGAGACCAGCATGTTTTGGACAAACGACACAAAAAGAAATTAAAATGTCTTAGAAGTTAGAACTGACACTTGAAAGTTACTTGTGCACAATCCCGGGTGCTGAACAAAAAAATAACGTATTTGTGGAAAAAAGGAATCTGAGGAAGACTGAGAGGTCGAAACGTCATCATGCTTGCCAATGAATAAATACAAAATAACTTAAAGAAGAAAAAAATCCAAAGGAGTGTGCAAACCTTTTTTCCACAAATAATTAGTTGGATGAGCTGAAATTAGTCTGTTTCTTCTAAAAAATGCAATCCATTCTCATGCTCAATTTCCGCCTGTCTCTGACATACAGTACACATGCACGCACGCCCGCACGCCCGCACGCCCGCGCGCGCACACACACACACACACACACACACATGCACGGACGCACACTTCACACACACACACACACACACACACACACACACACACACACACACACACACACACACACACACACACACACACACACACACACACACACACACACACACACACACACACACACACACACACACAGAGAGAGAGACACACACACGGATGACACACACTTCAAAGATCAGCTTAATATCCTTGGGGACTTTGCTATTAAAGACTTGCTAAATCCTTATTGGTCCCATTAGAATAGACTGGCAGCTGTGACAACGACGCATCACACAGTGTCAAGTTATCACCCTCCTCCTGTAGCAAAAAACACTGTAAATTACCATGAAATGAAATACCAAATGACCTAAGAAATATGTCAAAATAAACTTAAAAAATGAAAATGAAATTCACTTAAAAAAAAAAAAAAAAAAAGGAACAGTCCACCTTATTTCAGGAAATGTCTTATCTATAAATAAGGCCTGGTAAAATGCATTAGCCTGATAAACCAGTCTAAATGTGAGATTGGATGTGTAATTTAGTCTGGCCCGATGAATAGTACATCCAAAGATTGTTGATGAGAACAACCCGTTGTCTTTCAAACCGTGCCTCTGCCTATAGGCCGGCGCTCTGACCAATCAGCGCTATCTTTCTCGATGGTGTGCTTTCCCAACGTTGCGAGCTTTGTCGTCACTCCCTCAAAACCCCTCCCGCTTTGATTCAAAACAAATCTCTGTGTTGTGATTGGTTTGCCAGATTCTTGGCAAGCCTGGCAGACCACTCCAACGATGCGAGGCCAGACCCACTCGCAGCCAAAAAAAATCGAAAAAGGGTGGACTGTTCCTTTAAATATAATGCAAAGAAAGACACATGCTCTGAAATGTGACACATGCTCTTTGTCCCAAAGATAGTTTTAAGCAAACCTTCACATTACATACATGATGACACAATTGACTGGTTCAAGCCTGCAGTGTTTTTGCCGAAATTGTTGAAAATGGTCAGACTGTGACCTAAACACACAAACACACTTATCAGGAGCTTTTAATGTGCCAATTCTTTATATTAAACCAATTT
>NC_085868.1:23629775-23634775 GCF_034702125.1 Engraulis encrasicolus
CACCTGGACACGGATGTTAAGGACAAGAAATTTGTGTCCAGGAGCACGGATTTTGCCAAAATTCCGTGCTCCTGGACACAGAATTATTTTCCGTGATGGACACACAGAAGTGCTGTCTCTATACTCCCACAGTTCTATGTTTCCACAGTCTTGTGTTTTCTCAGGATTTTTCTAATTCTCAAGATTTTTCTGATCTTCAAATATTTTTTCTCAAAAAAACATTTCTTACTGACAGGTTACGGTTAGGGATCGTTTTGGTTTGGGCACAGCTAGTATTCTTTCATTCATTATATGAATTTGATAGCCTATCAACCAACTAGAAAAGGTATTTCTCAAAAATATGTCTTTAATGACAGGTTAAGGTTAAGGAATGTTTTGGTCGGGGCACAACTTAAATTGCTGTAGCATTATTTTGTTTAGAATTAGCATTTCGTCGCTCTAGGATTATAAGGTTCTATCTGACATTTTGGTCGAAATTGAGTTATTACCATATTCACATTGTAGTACCACTGCTTAACATGGTAGAATGTGTTTTTTGAGGTTTTATGCATTTTTGACCATTTAATTGCCAAAATCAGAAAGTTCTATCTGCAAAATGGCACTTCAGTTTAGAATTATAAGGTTCTATCCGACGCAATTGAATTTAGCAGCTTTGCTAAGTGGCTAATCAGCTGTTTTTTCATTTGTTATTATACCAACAGATGGTTCCAGTCCCAGTGCTAACATTGTGTTGCAAAATGTGCCAAATATGAGCTTCTGTTTTTCATACAAAGCAATGATGGCGACTCCAATTTAAATGGCAAAAAGCGGAGCTATGCACCAAGTTGGCCAGATCTCGCGACTTGACGGTGACATTGATGTAGCCCACGTTAGAAAGTTCATGTTGAAACACATTAGAAGAACAAACAAACAAACAATGTCAATTATTGAACCCATACTTCCCACTTACCTGTGCTTACTTGAGGCAACCATATAGTCTAGGCCTATTAAGTTTTGCGTTGCGTTGGGTCAGAATTGCTCACAATGTAATATCATGGACATGACCAAACTTAGGCTATCAATATTAAGCCTACCTTATCACATAGCTTTTACGATGAGATGCTATCACAATTGATTTTACCAAGCCAAGCAGTCCCTGTAGGAAGATAATAATGACAGCAATCTTTACGCACGTGTTGAAGACTATAGACAGCGCTTGTATTTGACCAAAGTGCTCGCTGGTTGCGCATGGTGTAGGCTACCAGCATGGTAATCTGCAATGGCTTTGGTTCACTATTATTATTTTTTGACACAGTTTGGTTCCCACTCCAATAATGGGACAAACGTTACAATAACGTTACAATAAAATACGTTACAACGTTACAATAAAAATCTGTGGAACAGGTGCTGCATATCCTTTTTTTTGGTTAATTTAATCCGATGGCTGTATAGTTAAGATTTTGTAGAGGCTTTTAGCATATTGAAGATTGTGTAGCTGGTCTCAATGACAGATTACAGGCCAAGTGACCGCAAAAACCAAGGGGGCCCTAAAGCTCATCATCCACGCTACAGTTTTAATATCACTTTTAAAACTTTGTGCATATCATTAGTCATCCCTGGAAAGTGAAAAGCAGGTAGGCTACCTGTTAAAAGTGGGTAATGTATTATATGAAGCCCTGGAATAGTCTGACGACTACAGTGCAGTTTTACTGCAGTAAATGCAATATTTTAGACACACAACTCCATACTATACACAAATATTTCACTTAACTGTAATGCTGTTTGAATTGTATTGCAGTGCTGACAGATCTGTACCTGGTATATATTTTACACTACATTACATTAGGCCTACACTTACCATACGCTTTTCATCCAAAGGGACTTACAGTACAAGGTATTGGTACAGGGTATTAGCTAAAATCCCTGGAGAAGTAAGGGGTTAGGTTCCTTGCACAAGGGCATCTCAGCCAAGGAGTGAGATACTGAGTGGAAGGGTGGGGTTCAAACCGCTAACAATCTGCTTTTAAGTCTCATTAACCACTTGGCCAGGGGTGGAGAAATACTTTACAAAATATGTCATATTTCATGTGAAGCTGCATAACATTAAAAGTATATCGGGGCCGGAAAAGATGATTATGGCCCTTGGGACATAGGTTCTCCACCACACTGGGCCATGGGCTATGGGCCATGGCTAAAAAAAATCGACATTTTTGGGCTCCATTCTGGTATTGTGTTAAAATTTTCTCGGGGGACAAGCCCCTGAAGCCCTAATAACCAAGATTATCTCATTTCTAGGTTAAGCTCTATCTAACTATTGTATAAATACATGCAATATATAGGCCTTCAGTGGCCTGCAATCTCCAAATACCAATTAATATTCTTTAAATAGTGTTGTTATAACCATTTTATTAGTAATCTATGAATTTTGTTGAGAAATCATTGTTAATTTCTATGTTTTGGTAGATAGAACCCTATAATTCTAAAAACATTTTGCGGTAAGGTTCTATCTACATTCTACCTGTTTAAAAAACACCACTTCCAAATGTTCAATGATTTAAATATTTCAGATTTAGAGTTCATTTAAGGTGTCTTTAAGTCTAGTGTATCAAATTAACATTTTCCATATGCCAATTATGATCTACAGAGTGCCCCAATTATACAGTGCAAAATCGCATCTTACAGCAATACATACAGTGGCCTGCAATCTCCAAATACCACTTAATTTTCTTTAAACAGTGTTGTTACAACTATTTTATTAGTAATCTATGAGTTTTGTTCAGAAATTATTGTTAATTTTGATGTTTTGGTAGATAGAACCTTATAATCTTAAAAACATTTAGCGATTTCAGTGCAATAAGGTTCTATCTACATTTTACCTGTTTTAAAAAACACCACTTCCAAATGTTCAATGATTTTAATATTTCAGATTTAGAGTTCATTGAAGGTGTCTTTAAGTCTAGTGTATCAAACAAACCTATTCCATATGCCACTTCTGATCTACAGAGTGCAAAATCTTTAAACCTCAATATCTCAGAACTGGTCAAAAGTCAGATAGAACCCTATAATCCTAAGGGGACGATTTGGCATGTATTTTGACATTTTTAATGATAGAGTTAAGGGGATGTGGGAATATAGAAAACACTTCCGTGTCCCCATCAGGGAAAACAATTCCGTGTCCAGGAGCACGGAATTTTGACAAAATCCGTGCTCCTGGACACAGATTTTTTGTCCGTAGCATCCGTGTCCAGGAGCACGGAATTTTTGGAGATCAGGCTGCAAACGAGACCAATGACCGTGATCCTGGTCATTGTAATGAGGGCAGGTGTTTGTTTACGTGCTGTGCTCCTCAACACAACGGTAAAGCGCTTTCATGCACTTTTGACTCGTGACGAGGTTTGCGCAGTCGGCGATTTTGTTTTGTCACAGCGCATTTATGTTACTCAATGCATATATGCTTTGCTGTGCCCTAACCAAAACCACCCCTAAACTAACCTGTCAGTAAAGCAATGTTTCTGCTGCTTTACTTTTTACCAAGAACAGCGAGATTAGGTGATGTTCTACCTAAATTGTGCCTAAACCAAAACCGTCCCTGAACCTAACCTGTCACAGGGCGTTGTGGAGCACGCTTTAACTTGGAAATGCGTATTGGACACATGCGATAGTGGGTTCAAATCAGCGTGTCATAGATACGCCTATGCATGATGACATGTTGCTACTGACAAGTCAAGGGGAGTGTGAGCAGTACAACAGCATATTGAAATTGGCAGGAGTTCTTTTTTAAGTTAATAAGTACTTATAGATAGCCTGCATGCATCATTTAGGTGAAGAAAATAAGGGTTCCAGGCTCTTCTATTTTATGACTTGCAGTAACACAACCTCAAGGACAACTTAACCTGGTTTACAACTGAAACAGCATCTTGAGATACATACACATAGAGGTAGAAAATAACACTAGAGGTGACACGGCAATTCGCGACTGCACTGGGAAATGGCACATGGAGCTTCCCAACTTCCGTAGGTAGTGTAGGCACCTTCAGTCAATGCAAGTCAATGGAGAACACGCCCACCCCTGTCAAAAAATTGACTAAAACTGTGTGAATATGAAGTAACACATTGATCAAAGACCAGATCTGAAATGTCAGGCTAAATATCTACTTAAATTATATGAGTCGATAAAATATATTTAAAAATCGAATTATATATTTTATGAACATATTTAGCAACACACTTCAACCATTGTCCTTGTCCAAAGCACTGCCTCACATTTTGGTTAAAAGAACTATGAAACATTTTAATGAGCAAGCTTTTTTAAATGATCTCTATGAAAGTGACATTCATCTAACAACTGAAATTCCTGATGCTGACTTGGCTCTACAGTTTTTCTCAAACTCATTTATTTGCGTTGTTGACAAACATGCACCTTTTAAAAAGATAAGAGTAAAAAGTAGAACAAACCCATGGTTCACCCCTGAACTCTCCTCTCTTTTTCAGTCAAGAAATAAGGCTTGGTCATTAGCAAGGAGGAGCAAGGATGCCTCCGACTGGGCAAGTTTCAGGAAAATCAGGAACAGATGTACATTATCTGTAAGAAAGGCTAAATCTGACTATTACTTTAACCTTGTCTCTAGTTCGTACTCTGATCCTGCAAAATTCTGGAAGGCTGTAAATTACAAAAACAATAAATCTGTTACACCTATGCCTTCTTCAATTAAGTTTGATGATTGTCTACTACAAGACAAATCAGACATTTGCAGTGCTCTTAACAAACATTTTTCTTTAGCCAGTCAAAGTTTTGACAATAGCAATAATCATTCCTTTATACCTAGGGCTGGACATGATATGCGTATCAGAGACAATGTCAGAGACGATGATCTGGAATTCAGGCTTCATCCTGTGTCTAAGCATACAGTGCTATCTGCTTTATTAGCAATTGATAGTCGCAAATCCACTGGAGAAGACCACCTAGATCCTCTTTTTCTTCGCACTGCGGCATATATAATAGCAGAGCCATTATTGCACAT
>NC_085868.1:23647275-23709775 GCF_034702125.1 Engraulis encrasicolus
TGTGTGTGTGTGTGTGTGTGTGTGTGTGTGTGTGTGTGTGTGTGTGTGTGAGTGTGAGTGAGTGAGTGTGTGTGTGTGTGCTTGATAATAGGAAGCATAGAGAAAGTCAATTCGAGTGACAGGAGCCTTGTCTGCCGCTTGCGTTGATAGAGGAGGTGTGGTGTATGTGTGTGTGTATGTGCGTGTGTGTGTCTGGGGGGTGATGTGGGGGTAATGCGGAGACATGATTGGCCATTGTAGAGGCACCCTGCTCTCTGAGATAAGCCAAAGTCACGCCCACAGCTGTCAATCATCCCTTGGCTAATTTTGCCATTGGGTCAGGGCTGTGGATCCCAAGGGAGTGGTGTGTGTGTTTTTGTGTGTGTGTGTGTGTGTGTGTGTGTGGGTGGGTGGGGGGCGTTGGAGGGATTGATATAACTTGGCTCTCTCCAGTTGTATGTGTTTCTGCTCAGCTACAGAACCACAATCATCTGACGAGAACCAAGACACACCCAACCCCCACCCCTGCCTCCAACCACACCCCCAACTTTTGAAAAACATTGAATTGTAAACCAAAATAAAAAACACCGGAACGTTTTAGAATCTGATCATATCTGCAGTGTATTTTCAAACGTTCATGCAAATAAACACGCATGTAATTTTAACTAAGTATTACAGCAACACAGACATTGTTGTGTGTGAGTGACTGCAGTACATAGATGGGTGACTGACTGTGAACCATCACTGTAATGTGCTTTGGTTTGGAGAACTGTGCTGTGCAAATGTTGTTATTTTACAACACCACTTACTAGGAGCTCAGCTTCCACATCCAGCTGTGAGGTGATGGATGTGGCTTTGGACACCAGGGAGCGGTATAGTACATGCTCTTTTCAGCAGCTCCTCATAGACCTGGACTGTAGTAGGCCGTATAGTCAGCTCACACGGCAAGCACTCTGATGAATGGGAAAGAGGACACTATGAAGGCAATCACGAGGTACACACGGACAGAAAAATGACAGACAGGCAGGAGGGCAGACAGACAGACAGACAGACAGACAGACAGACAGACAGACAGGCACAGAGACAGAAAAACAGACAGACATAAATAGACAGATGTACAGATATATAGATACAGATACATAAATGGTGAGACTATTCATTGCTTCCTGAATTGATAATGAAGCCCAGGAAGAGCTCTGTGGAAATGGGCAGCCAGTCTTCTGCAATGCAGCCGAGTGCTCCTTGCCGGTGTCCTTTGACGGACTTGGATATTCATCAAGGGGACACTACAGCAATTACGGTTTGATATCTCCCACAGATGGCCATCTGATTGTAATTTGCATGTGAAATTAGCCTCATTCTTTTTTGACGCCTCAAGCCCGCCCCCTGCCACTAAACTGCAGCGGGCGTGTGTGTGTGTGTGTGTGTGTGTGTGTGTGTGCGTGTGCGTGCGTGCATGCATACGGGCGCGCGCACGAGAGACAGAGAGAGAGAGAGAGAGAAAGAGAGAGAGGGAGAGAGAGCGCAAGAAAGAGAGAAAGCAAGAAAGAGACAGAGTGCGTATGTGCGTGTGAATGCTAATAACGGAGACTGTGGAATGAAAAGAAAAAGCAAGTGAGAGCTCTGAAGAGACATTGCTAGATTTGGGGAGGAGACAGAGAGAGCGAGACATGCAAAAAGACAAAGAGTGTGTACAAGATAATACACATAGGAGAAAGATAGAAAAACTGACAGAGAGAGAGCAAGAGAGAGAGAGAGAGAGAAAGAGAGAGAGAGAGAGAGAGAGAGAGAGAGAGAGAGAGAGAGAGAGAGAGAGAGAGAGAGATGCACATAGTTGGGAAGTGAAAGAGTATAGAGGCAGACCACAGGTAGGCTACAAGATGGGAAGAAAGAGCACACTGGCTGTGGTGTATACATTAAGAGAGAGAGAGAGAGAGAGAGAGAGAGAGAGAGAGAGAGAGAGAGAGAGAGAGAGAGAGAGAGAGAGAGAGAGAGAGAGAGAGAGAGAGAGAGAGAGAGAGAGCAGAGCAATGCCTGTGGTGTATAAATCTTGTGAATAGAGCCGGCTGGCACAGAGCAAGGCGGGAGCGCGACAGAGCAAACTCAGTCAAGCATGAAATGATTCTGTTAACATGTCATCTGTCCTCTGTTGTGTGTGTGTGAATGTGTGTGTGTGAGTGAACGAGAGAGAGAGAGAGAGAGAGAGAGAGAGAGAGAGAGAGAGAGAGAGAGAGAGAGAGAGAGAGAGAGAGAGAGAGAGAGAGAGAGAGAGACCTCATACATTTTAATGTCCTAACCGGACCAATATGGCTAGAAAAAAATGTGGATGTGTCTGAGCAAGTTGTATTGTCTGGTGTAGCCTACATGTGGAATCAAATGCCACCTACCAACTGAAATGTTGTGCCTATGTGTGTACTGTATCTGCATGTGAGCACTGATGAAAATATTTCACACAAGACCAGATATGCCTATAATTTCTCTTTATCTAAGCCTACCAAACTGCCCGGAGGTAACTGACAGCTAGTGTTGAGGATTACCATTTCAAGTCTCCAATGCTTATGTAGGCTATTAATAATAGACAGTCCTTTCTTTGTTCATTTATTCTTCTTTCCATATGCTGTTGATTGGGTTTGATACAGACTAGGTTATTATCATAATTACTTAGTCGTGTGATAAAATCATGAACACGGACAGAGGGGGGAAAGGTAGCATGTTAAGGATTAAAAATAATAGCCTAATACATTAGTTAATATAGGCCTAGGTCTAAATTACTGTGCCCAGTCTTAGGATGTTGATAGTTGGCTCTTTTGCCTCTAGAGTGCAGGCCTAAATGCTACGATAGTGATGTATCTGTGTTCACAAATAATACAAAAATACAAGACCTGGACAGTTAAACGCAAATGGCTCATGTTGTGGATCTGTAAAATTGAATAGGTCTAGCCGATAAAGTCAGCATCCTGGCTGACCTATACAGTGATTATAAAGAGTTAATAACACATGGAGCAATTATTGCTTGCTTTCACCATAGACTAGGCCCATTGAATAATGTGTGAAACTCATTATAGGCTAACTATTTCCTTGTGGGGCCTCGTGATGCGAGGCAAGACATAATTGACGATAGAAGTTAATATATCGCAAAAGGACAATCCAAGGGTCATATTCTCATTCTCAATCGGAATGTCGAATGGGGCAAAGTCTCCTTATGTTGTTGTGCCTGAGTTGATAGCGGGGAAAGTGCATTGCATTTTCTCCATGGAGGCGGGTCGCCAACGAAGCACGAGGCCACACGCAAAAGGAGAGGCTGCGTGATAAAATGAGTTTGAATTACTTTCACTTTCGATTCTTGCTACAAACTCAGCGCACGTCACTGCACGATGTGTAGGCCTAGTCTACGAATTGGGTGTGTATATGACATACAACTTTGTAATTAGAAACGCATATGATAGTAGTAAGTAGATTATTAATATTATATCATAATTCCCTTAAAATCTCGAAGTTCCGGAGGCTCAATAAATCAGCACCTGCCACTCTTCCACGGCTTGCGCGCGTCTCGCCCATATCCCGTTCAAGAAGACAGACTGACGAGGAAACGAAACTTAGCAAGTCTGCCTTGATCGACGGCGGGTAGGCTACTGCAGACTGTTATTCATCGCAAAGTGGACATAAAATATTTCCCCTGCATACATTCGTGAGTGAAATGGCTGAAGCTTTCGAGAAAGACGAGGATCAATTTCGCTGTTCTGTTTGTCTGGAATCCCTGAAGGAACCGGCGACTATCCCATGTGGACACAGCTACTGTATGAGTTGCATTGGTGGCTGCTGGGACCAGGAGGAGAAAAGGGGTGAGTTCAGCTGCCCTCAGTGCAGAGAGAAATTCATTCCACGACCTGCTTTGAAGAAAAATACCATGCTAGCTGAACTGGTGGAGAAAATGAAGTTCAGTGGAGGCCAGACTGGTCATGAGGCAACCCCAAACACAGAACCTGAAGTGCCGTGTGACCTCTGCTCTGAGGGGAAAGTGAAGGCAGTCAAGTCGTGTCTGATGTGTCAGGTTTCCCTCTGTGACACTCACCTGCAGCCTCACAACGACATCCCTGCCTTGAAGAAGCACAAGCTGGTCAAAGCCATGCAGCTAGAGCAGGTGATCTGCTCTCAGCATGGGAGTCTTCTCCAGGTGTTCTGCCGCACCGACCAGAAGTGTATCTGCGTACTGTGCACTATGGATGACCACAAGGGTCACGATACAGTCTCTGCTGCGGCAGAGCGGAAGAGTAGAGAGGTGAGAGGTTTCATTGATCATTAATATGATATGAAGTGTATGAGCTTAAACAAAATCTAAGAAGTGTGCAGCCGTGGCCTAGTACAGTGGTTCCCAACCAGGGGTACGTGTACCACTAGGGGTACGCGAGCACACTGCAGGGGGTACTTGGAAAATTTTAATTTTAACAAATGCTGCACAGAACACTGCAACAGAAAAAGGGATGTAAAACACGAGTTAGGGGGTACTCATGGCACAATGAAAAGGCTTAGGGGGTACACGAGACAAAAAAGGTTGGGAAACACTGGCCTAGTGGTAATAAGGGGTTTGTAAGTTTCTTTGGATAAAAGTGTCAGCTATGTGTAATGTAATGTAAAAAGGCTATGGTTTCAATCTGGCCTTGTGCCCACAATGCTGAAAAACTGGTCTGACAACAAAATATACAACTCCTCATGGTAACACTACGTATAACCTTACAGGAGGTACAGTTCAGTACATTTGCTCCATGCAATGACCTCAAGTTAAACCTAATCTAAATCTTTCAAATTTACTTCAGGGGAAATTAGGGGACATGCAGATGAAATTCCAGCAGAGGACCCAGGAACGAGAGAAGGAGCTGAAGGACGTGAGAGAGGCCTTGAAATCCCACAACGTGAGTACTGAGTTATTTACCGTAAATTTTACCAAAATACATAAGATAATTTAACACTTTATTGTGGTAGGCTCAGGATTCAAATGAAATGGTGTCAGTTATCTTAAAGGTGCACTGTGTAGACCAGGGGTGTCAAACATACGGCCCGCGGGGTTCCATCCGGCCCGGATGTAAAAAAAAATAAAAATATTATTATTATTTTTTTTTTAATGAAATAACCGAAATGCGCAATTACGGCCCTCGGGGCAAAATCGAGACCTGCATGACATTAACCCAATGCTCCCTCTGTTAAACTGTATATATGTAGTAAAGTGCACATCACACTTCTATTATAAATAGTGAATTTGTACTGTAACAGGCATTTGATAAAGCTCATAGACCTCATATATAGAGATAAAATGTTAATACTTCTTATTCGTATTGTATTGGTATTGGTTGTAATTAAATAATAAATATAATTGGATTTGTATTGGTTCCTATTAAGCTCAAACTGGAAACGGGATGTTACAATGCGTGAAAATGCAGGAAATTACATATAAGAAATATAACATTTTCTGGGGGACATCCCCCAGACCCCCTGCCAAAATGAACTGTCTCATATTTAATTAATTGACGGTTGCCAATGAATGAATGAAGTCAAGGATTTTTTTTTTTTTTTTTCTTTCCCAAATACGTAAATGACAATAGACAGTTGACGCAGACAAACATATAGACAAAAACAAACAAACCAACAAAGACAGAGAATAAATAAAATAAAAAATAATTAAAAAAAAACACTTCAACTGAAACCTTACGAGACAATGATAGAGAGAAAAAGAGAGAGAGAGAGAGAGAGAGAGAGAGAGAGAGAGAGAGAGAGAGAGAGAGAGAGAGAGAGAGAGAGAGAGAGAGACACTCTATAGCTCACCTGTAGGTGTATGTGTGTGTTGTATTGGATTTATGTATGTGCTGGTGTAGAGGGTGGGTGTGTGAGGGCATGCAAAAGCTGTGAAAGATTTGGAAGCTTATGTTGTTGTTCTATTTTCAAAGTAAAGACACATATTATTGCAAAGATTTTCTGGGTACATTTCTTCCCATTTGTGTGAGCACTTTCTAGAAAATAATATATTTTTTTCCATTTCCAAAACATTTTCTATTGTATTATACCATAGCTGGACATCTGGTTGTTTGCTTTGTTTCCATAATTTTGTAATTTGCTTTAGTGCAGTAAGTCTTAGAATATGAAAAAAATTACGGTGCGTTCTTTTTATGCTGTTCGGTAGGTCAATGCCCAATACATTTACTGGTGTTAGAGGTTGTTTAAGATCAAAAATGTATGTGACAGCTCGCCTTACCTCCTCCCAAAATGGTTTTATTATAGAACATGTATAGAATTTACAAAAAAAAAAAACAAAGTTTATCTGGTAGTAGGCTGAAAAGTCATTGAAAAGAATTGAAGTCTTGTATGGGCATATATCGTGAACTAGAAGAAGAAACAAGAAGAGAGAAGGGGGAAAAAAAAAAGGATGGTGATGATGATGAAGATGACGATGATGATGATGATGATGATGAATGTGTTATATTGAAATGAACTGTAAGCCTTGTGAACAATCCTACCAATAAACAAAGTAACAAAAAAAAGGAAATTTTGCATAGGATTATCAGTATTGCATTGCTTTCTACATATTCAACACACTTAAAACGTGATAGTACTGAACACTAATCCTCTGCTTTACTTTTTTTTTTTTTGCGATGATGTTACTAATGCGGCCCGCTTGAGGTCCACATGGGTTGTATGCGGCCCCCGGACCAAAATGAGTTTGACACCCCTGGTGTACACTGTAGGATGGTGGCAAGAGTAGGTATTGCAACTATGCTGCTCATTGAAACTGTGGCCGTGTCTCAAATGCCGCACTTGTGCACTTCGGGCACTGTTTTTCAGTGCCTAGGGCGCTCACGTTGAAAATTTCAGTTGAGCCAGTGCACTGAAAGTGCCAGGATGATCCCCTAACAATGGCGGAAAAATGCAGTGCTTCAATGATGGACACTGCACGCACTAAACGGCGGCCATGTTGACAATCACATGGAGGAAATGTGGCATTCAGTTCAGTAGAAGAGTTTGGTCAACAGTCTCCTAATTCTGTAAGTAATATTGATGGGACACCAACCTTTCCATGCCAACCAAAGTATTGTATGTGTGATTGTTGTCCTTTGGGGTGAAGGACATGGAAATACAAGCACCAGACGCTGTGCATTGTGAACAGTAGCCAACTCATATTTTGGCGAGCTAATGCCATGCTCAGCTGTCACTTCCAGCGAGGGCACAGTGCATAGTGCTCAGATTTTTCCACGGCACTATGCACTAAAGACCTCAGTGCACTGTGCGCACTGTGCACTGACTGTCAGTGCACTGACAAAAGTGTGCCATTTGAGACACAGCCACAGTGCTTGAATGATGGACACTGCACGCACTAAACGGCGGCCATGTTGACAATGACACGGAGGAAATGTGGCATTCAGTTCAGTAGAAGAGTTTGGTCAACAGTCTCCTAATTCTTTAAGTAATGTTGATGGGACACCAACCTTTTCATGCCAACCAAAGTATTGTATGTGTGATTGTTGTCCTTTGGGGTGAAGGACATGGAAATATAAGCACCAGACGCTGTGGATTGTAAACAGTAGCCAACTCATATTTTGGCAAGCTAACTCCATGCTCAGCCGTCACTTCCCGCGAGGGCAGAGTGCTCAAATTTTTCCACGACACTATGCACTAAAGACCTCAGTGCACTGTGTTCACTGTGCACTGACTGTCAGTACACTGACAAAAGTGCGCTATTTGAGATATAGCCTGTGCTTCCTATTGCCAAATTGAATCTTTTCATGAATATTTAGGCCTGCTAAATAATAAACTAATATTTAATAAGCTTTGCTGCTAAAAAAAATATATTTCTGGAAATTCAAAATGGCTGACTATGGAGAAGATCCCCCTTTTCACGTATGAATTTTTTTTTTTTTTTTTTTTCAGTCATAATGAATGCTTAGAATTTGATGGTGGTGGTAAGTATTCGTGGAAAAGGTAGCATGTCTGAATGGGCAGCATGAATTCTGGAAAGAAACTACTAAAATATAACATAGTGCACCTTTAAAACTGGGAGGTTTTGTGGCACACTACTCTATGCACAGACAACACGTGCATTAAGTACATTCGACATGACATCAACGCAGATATGCGCATGAAGACAGCAATGCACCCTGGATCAAAATGCTGCATGACGGTTAGATTTCCTGTCAAACTTCGAAATTTCGTCGACGTTGCGTTGACGAGGTGACATGTCACATGGTGTAAAACTATCGCGGGATGAATGCGGCTGCAGTCAGATCTTGCAACCTCTGCAGTTGCTTATCCCCTTCAACGCTCGTCGGCGGACTGCCTCCGAGGTCACGCGCCCATGAACTGGTTGGTCAACAACTCACTCACGTGTGTACATGGGTCTTGTCTCACACCTCTACACAAGTTTGCGCAGGTCCCCACTTCAGCTCCTCCTCACTGCCTGTCCCCCCACTCCTCACACGTGGTGTGTTAGTAGAGCAAACCGGTGCGAGCTCATCGTCTCGTTCATATTTGTGGCCGACTGCAAATGCGCTGTATTTAATAACACCCACATCGTGACAACAAGTTATCGCTCACGTGCTTCCGTCAATGTTGATCGACAGCATAGAACTCGTATTCACCTATTGTTGGCTCAATACACACACACACAAACAGAGTGCAGACACTAAAGAGAGAAGACCTGCCGGCCTGAAGAGTGTACAGTTGTAAAAAATAGACATCCTAAAAAGTACTGTACACTTGTTACGCTGAGGGAATAGGTTGTTCCAGAAGCATAGGAGATGTTTGTGGTCACAAGAAATTAAACATACCTACTGCACTGAGGTCACCATCAGAAATGCCCATGTCTGTGGTCAAGCCCCAACCCTGCCCCATCTCTCTATCTTTTCTTCTGTCCAACTTTTCACTTTTCTATCATGATAACAACTAAACTTCCAGAACATACTTAAATAGAAGAAGGATAACTTGAAACTTTATTTTGGTAGGATCAGATGTTTACTTCATATAATACATGAAGCAACGAATGGGCATCCTCTTCTCCCTTGTCTTCTGGTAGAGCTTAGCAGAGAAGGCAGAGCAGCACAGTGAGGAGGTCTTCACTCGGCTGCTGGAGTCTATTGAGAGGAGACGCATGGAGGTGAGAGAGAAGATCAGAGGTCAGCAGAAGGTCGCGGACAGCCATGCTGAGAGAGTCGTGGAGGAACTGGAGGAGGAAGTAGCGGAGCTGAGGAGAGGAGATGCTGAGCTGGAGCAGCTCCCACATAGTGATAACAATGTCCATTTCCTCCAGGTACTACACCCAAACACTTTTGGCACAGAGCCACCTTTACCTTTAAATTGCCTTTCTATTAGAACCTACATTACCATTAGTTAAAAACAGAGGTTCAGCAATTCCTCATATTAACTGAGAACAAAGAAGAATGCTCTTGACACCTAGATGAGCCATGTCCATTTCTTTCTGGTACACTCAAACACATCTGGCACTAAGTACATTTTGCCTCTGATTTGCCAATGATTAAAAACAGTAAATTTGGTAATTTCCACTGTAATGTAACTGAAAACAAAGGAGAACATTCTTCCCGTTTTTGCAAAATGGATAATGTGGTGCAATTAGTACAGGATTGGGGCAGTGCAAGGAGTAGAAAGAATGCCGGTGCTTTGTATCTAAATAGCCACTGTTATGCACCTCTATAAATAAAACAAGATCAAATGGAAGACACCGCACCAACACTCTTTTTACTACCACTGTAATAACTCTTTGTGTGTGACAATATTCTTACAGATTTTCCATGGTCTTGAAACGTCCCTTGAATGTAAAGGATTACCCAGTATCACTTTAAGTTCAGAAGCGTCATTTCAAGATCTGAGGAGATCCCTTTCTACCTTTGAAAAAGAAGTAGAAAAAATATGTGTAAGGGACATGAAGAAGATGTACAAAAATATGAGAAAGATTAAAGTTGTTCTGCCACCAGAGCCAAAGACTCGACAGGACTTCCTGAAATGTGAGTTATTCATATAAAGTCATATAAACTATTCAAATACTTGTATTATTTTTTTGTATTGTAATTAGTGTATCTGTGTCGTGAGGAAAATATGAAAATGCCCTAAAATATTGCTAATTGTTTTGGAATTATGGATTTTTCTTTGTGCCAAATAAATATTTCGTTAGGGTTTTCACACCTAGTGCCCTTTAAGTGAACCAAACTCAGTCCTCTTTATGTGGACCAAAAAGTGAACCGACAGCAAAAGGACATTGTTCTGTTTTTGTTCATATTGTGAGTGTAGTACAAAAATAACTTTCTGGTCTTTGTAGACTTTTGTGGTGTGTCACTCTTCTTTTTTATCACACTCTGTCCTCTAGAGCCCTCCTTAAGTGACTACGTCTAGTCACAAGTGTAACTTGTCAGAACTCATAAGCGAACCGAACTGAGACCACGTCAACCACGGTCTCAGTACGGTTCGCTTCCGCTTGGTCTGGGTACGCTTTGGAGCGTTCACATATGCCGCAAAAATGCTGAGTCACTACTCTGAGTTCTCTTAGGCGGCTGAAGTGGACCAGGTGTGAAAACGCTGTGTGCTTCTGTAGGTTGTAGTTCACAAACAATTTAACAGAGAATGCGGAAGAAACTAAGCAGACCTACAAAGCCACTTTTCACTATGTTGTGTTTTCTCTGCTTTTAGATTCATGTCAGCTAACACTGGATCCAGGCACAGTTAATCCACACCTCTCACTGTCTGGGGGTAACAGGACAGCCACAGGTAAAGAGAAGCAGCAGCAGTATCCTGATCATCCAGACAGATTTGACTCAATGCAACAGGTGTTGTGTAAGGAAGGCCTGTGTGGACGCTGCTACTGGGAGGTTCAGCTCATTTCAGGAGGGGGCTATTGTCCTGAGGCTGACATTCTTGTAGCCGTGGCATACAAAACCATCAGCCGGAAAAAATCTCATGACTCTGATGAAGATGAGAAGAAAGATGAAGCTCCTGCACCTCTTGATGATGCACATCTAGGTGGTGATAATAGCAATGAAGAGGAGAAGGAGGAGGAGGAAGAAGAAGATGATGATGAGGATGATTGTGATGCTAATGATACAGATGTTGCTCCTGTTGTCCCTGGTACTTATTATGATGATTATGCTCGTAGGTTATCATGTCTGTTTGGATACAATAAGCAGTCATGGAACTTGAACTTAAATTATAACTATACTCCCCATTTATTGAGCTGTTTTTTCCATGATGGTAAACCAATCAGGATCAATGTCAAAGTCCCCGGCTCCAGGATTGGTGTGTATCTGGACCACAGGCAGGGAGTTCTGTCCTTCTACAGCGTTTCTGATACGATGATCCTTCTCCACACAGAACACACCACATTCACTGAGCCTCTCTACCCTGGATTTGGAGTGTTTGGCGAAGCCTCTGTAAAACTATGCTTGTAGGTATTGTCCATAATTTGTTTAGCATTATCAAGTGGGTGTATGTCATACTTAACTTAACTTTTATTCACTTATGTAAACTCTCCAAAGGGTACCATAGAGATTTGACAGATTAGAACCCTTTCTTCAAACATACTTAACTCTAAGCACATAAGCATTCAAGTAGGGTACATAGGTGGAACTTTTTAAGAAAGGCTGGCTGAGAGTTGGCCAGTGGGCGTTTTTCCCCCTCTCTCTTTCTCTTAGGGGTGAATGTCAAGATCACTATGCTATGAATAGGGTGTTCTTTACGAGCAGTCCTCTGTAGATATACTGCACAGGCCACAGTTTATTAAACAATGTAAAGTGGGAATTTGTCATAAAATAACAAGTTAATTCTGGTTATTGATGACTCCTGTTGCAGATAGAGGATCTTTTGTACTTTTACTGATTTCTTTTTTTATTTGTTTTATGTATTTTGTCCTCCAATGTGTGGTTATGACATAATGCACACAGTGAAACTGTATTTTTTAATCTAATTATTACACAAGTTTTATTTTCAATCTTGTTCATTACCATAATTAACAAATCTGAACAGAGCGTCATGACCAAAAACAGTGAATAGTGAGCCTGAGCATTAGATCTGGCTTCAGATCATGTTTCTTCAATAGACGTTTTCAGTTCAATTTGTTCTACATGTACGTACTGTACATCACATGCAGATAGTACAGCATGTGTATGAGAAATGTATTAGCATTGAAAAAGCAAAGTCACTGCATTGGCATTTTGGTCAAGTTAAAAAAAAAAGTACTACAGTTGTAGTCTAACAATATCACAGTAAAACAACACAGGCTAATAGGAAGATGGTGGTTGTAAGCAGATGGTACAGACTAAAGGAGGTGATGTGATACTTTTACCATGGTTATATGAAAAAATCCATGCAAATGGTGTGTCTGGAGTCTGGAAGACGACAAATAAAAATGTCAAGAAAGTTGTAGTCCCGTCTGACTTCATAATGTCTCTGTGCATCATACCACCCACTTTAATAACACTGTAGCCTACTGATGGATTTCCTTTCTCTCCAATCTCCTCAAACCTGTCCCAGGGAAGCTAGGATAACTTAAGGTTGTTAAGTGTGGGTTTTTAGGCTACTGTATGATGCGTATTATAAGATTTTCTATTGAAAATGTCTTTCATTCTTTATTTATTGGTTTGTGCATGCACAGTTGAAAGCAGAAGTTTACATAGCTCTACACTATATGTAAATACACATTCTTTTATCATTTTCTGACTTAAAATAGGATGAAACCAGTCCAGTTTTAGGTGACTTAGAGATTTTTTTTAGATTTATTTATCCCATATCTTCACTCGGCTGCTGGAGTTTATTGAGAGGAGACGCGTGGAGGTGAGAGAGAAGATCAGAGGTCAGCAGAAGGTCACGGTCAGCCATGCTGAGAGAGTCGTGGAGGAACTGGAGGAGGAAGTAGCGGAGCTGAGGAGAGGAGATGCTGAGCTGGAGCAGCTCCCACATAACGATAACCATGTCCATTTCCTTCAGGTAATACACCCAAACACTTCTGGCACAGAGCCACCTTTACCTTTAAAATTATATTTTTTTTATTAGAACCTACATTACCATTAGTTAAAAACAGAGGTTCAGCAATTCCTCATATTAACTGAGAACAAAGAAGAATGCTCTTGACACCTAGATGAGCCATGTCCATTTCTTTCTGGTACACTCAAACACATCTGGCACTAAGTACATTTTGCCTCTGATTTGCCAATGATTAAAAACAGTAAATTTGGTCATTTCCACTGTAATGTAACTGAAAACAAAGGAGAACATTCTTCCCGTTTTTGCAAAATGGATAATGTGGTGCAATTAGTACAGGATTGGGGCAGTGCAAGGAGTAGAAAGAATGCCGGTGCTTTGTATCTAAATAGCCACTGTTATGCACCTCTATAAATAAAACAAGATCAAATGGAAGACACCGCACCAACACTCTTTTTACTACCACTGTAATAACTCTTTGTGTGTGACAATATTCTTACAGATTTTCCATGGTCTTGAAACGTCCCTTGAATGTAAAGGATTACCCAGTATCACTTTAAGTTCAGAAGCGTCATTTCAAGATCTGAGGAGATCCCTTTCTACCTTTGAAAAAGAAGTAGAAAAAATATGTGTAAGGGACATGAAGAAGATGTACAAAAATATGAGAAAGATTAAAGTTGTTCTGCCACCAGAGCCAAAGACTCGACAGGACTTCCTGAAATGTGAGTTATTCATATAGGGTCATATAAACTATTCAAATACTTGTATTATTTTTTTGTATTGTAATTAGTGTATCTGTGTCGTGAGGAAAATATGAAAATGCCCTAAAATATTGCTAATTGTTTTGTAATTATGGATTTTTCTTTGTGACAAAATAAATATTTCGTTAGGGTTTTCACACCTTGTCCCCTTTAAGTGAACCAAACTCCTCTTTAAGTGGACCAAAAAGTGAACCGACAGCAAAAGGACTTAGTTCTGTTTTTGGTCATACTGTGAGTGTATTACAAAAAGATACGACTGATCCTTCTGGTGCTGGTAGGCTTTTGTGGTGTGTCACTCTTCTTTTTTTAATCACACCCGGTCCTCTTGAACCCTCCTTAAGTGATAACACCTAGTCACAAGTGTAACTTGTAATAAGCGAACCGAACTGAGACCACGTCAACCAAGGTCTCAGTACGGTTCGCGTCCGTGGGGTCTGTGTAGTGGGTACACTTTGGAGCGTTCACATACGCGGCAAAAATGCTGAGTCACTACTCTGAGTTCGCTTAGGCGGCTGAAGTGGACCAGGTGTGAAAACGCTGTGTGCTTCTGTAGGTTGTAGTTCACAAACAATTTAACAGAGAATGCGGAAGAAACTAAGCAGACCTACAAAGCCACTTTTCACTATGTTGTTTTTTCTCTGCTTTTAGATTCATGTCAGCTAACACTGGATCCAAACACAGATAATCCATGTCTCTCACTGTCTGAGGACAACAGGACAGCCACATATGAAGAGGATGAGCAGCAATATCCTGATCATCCAGACAAATTTGACTCAAAGCGCCAGGTGCTGTGTAAAGAGGGCCTGTCTGGACGCTGCTACTGGGAGGTTCAGCTCATTTCAGAAGGGGGCTATACAGGTAGTCCTGAGGCTGACATTCTTGTAGCCGTGGCATATAAAAGCATCAGCAGGAAAGAATCTCATGACTCTGATGAAGATGAGAAGAAAGATGAAGCTCCTGCACCTAAAAATAATGCACATCTAGGTGGTGATCAGAGCAATGAAGAGGAGGAGGAGGAGGAAGAGGAAGATGATGATGATGATTGTGATGATAATGATACAGATGTTGCTCCTGTAGTCCCTGGTACTTGGTATTATGATTATGTTCGTAGGTTATCGTGTCAATTTGGATACAATAAGCAGTCATGGAACTTGAACTTAAATTATAACTATAATCCCCATTTATTGGGCTGTTTTTTCCATGATGGTAAACAAATCATGAACAATGTCAAAGTCCGCAGCTCCAAGATTGGTGTGTATCTGGACCACAGGCAGGGAGTTTTGTCTTTCTACAGCGTTTCTGATACAATGACCCTTCTCCACACAGAACACACCACATTCACTGAGGCCCTCTACCCTGGATTTGGACTGTACGGCCAAGGCTCTGTAAAACTATGCTTGTAGGTATTGTCCACAATTTGTTTAACATTATCAAGTGGGTGTATGTCATACTTAACTTAACTTTTATTCACTTACAGTTGAGGACGATATTATTAGCCCCCCTCCTGAAATTAGACATCTCTCTTGATTTCTCAGTGAGAATGACCATTATGAACCGTTTCTGTTATTCTGGAAACAAATACACTGATGGAGATCATGTCCAATGAGTTGAATTTGGATTTTTCCATTTTCACAATGAGTTTAAACAAAAAAGAGTAAAAATGGCAAGGACAAAATTATTAGCCCCCTTATCATTAATAGTCAATAGAGTGCCATTTATGAACCAAAACTGACATCAGGCACTTTGATTGTTAACTATGTTGGCACATGTCCTGCCAGGGATTTTGACCCATTTTTTCATTGCAAATAATTAAGCTGGTCCAAATTGCGTGGAGGGTGGACATTCATTTTCAGCACTCCTCAAAGACTATCTAAAGGATTTTAGTATCCTTGAAGAACATTTGAACAATTTTGGCTGAAAGTTTTGGGTTATTATCTTATTGAAAGATCCAGAGAAGATCTTAGCTTCCTCTATGAGCATATTTTTGCATGGTCACCTTCCACATTCTATCATAATCTTCTGTTTTTATGGTGCCGTACACCCAAACAAGGTTTCCTGTGGCTGAGGCTGCCACAGAATGATACTTCCACCACCATGTTTAGTTGTGGAAACCATGTTATAAAGTTTGAAGGACTATCCCCTTCTTCACCTGACAGAAGCAGAATTCATGCATCAAAGCAGGTGCAATTGAATCTCATCAAATGAAAGCAGAGACTTTCAAAACTCATTTTTGACTTTCAAATGTTCAAAGGCAAAGCTCAATAACACTCTGATATGCCCCGCCTTTAGTAAAAGGGTTCTTCTGTGATGATGGCCCCAAAGCCCAATATGATGACAAGCCCTAACAGCTGTCTTTCTTGAAATAAAAACTCCAAGTGAGGCCAGGTCAATAACATTCATCTAGGCAGGTGTCCAATGCTTCTTTGGTCTAATGAGACTAAGCAGTTTCCACAGTTACACATAGTGGTGGGGGCATCAAGTTTTTAGACTGTTATTCAGTCTCAGACACAGGGAGTCTGGGTCTGGATCTGGATTGCTGGGTCCTCCAACAACATTGTAACCCAAAGTAAACATTTAAATTAGTTCAGAGGTTCTTCAAGGACACTAAAACCATGATACTGGAATGACCCGCTCATAGTCCAGTCTTCAATCCCACTGAGAGTCTGTGGCAAATGTCTATGCTCAGCATCGATGCAATTTGGACCAGGTAGAACACTTTGCGGTGAAGAAATGGGCCCAAAATCCCTAGTGGGGCATGTGCCAACCTAGGTAACAACTGATCAAAGTGCCTGTTGTCAGTTTTAGTTCATAAATGGCGTCATACTGACTATTAATGATCAGGGGGCTAATAATTTTGGCCTTGTCATTTTTGCCCTTTTTTGTTTAAACTCATTGTAACGATAGAAAAATGCAAACTCAACTCATTGGACATTGTCTCCATCAGTGTATTTGTTTCCGGAATAACAGAAACGGTTCATAATGGTCATTCTCACTGAGAAATCAAGAGAAATGTCTAATTTCAGAAGGGAGGCTAATAATATCGTCCTCAACTGTATATAAACTCTCCAAATGGCACCATAGAGATTTGACAGATTAGAACCCTTTCTTCAAACATACTTAACTCTAAGCACATAAGCATTCAAGTAGGGTACATAGGTGGAACTTTTTAAGAAAGGCTGGCTGAGAGTTGGTCAGTGGGCGTTTTTCCCCCTCTCTCTTTCTCTTAGGGGTGAATGTCAAGATCACTATGCTATGAATAGGGTGTTCTTTACGTGCAGTCCTCTGTAGATATACTGCATCTGGCTAGACAAGCATGGTTGTGGGACTGACATGGTTTGGCATGTATGGATGCCGTCAACATTGGAAATCTGAATTACACCTAAAGACGCATGCATGTCAACATGCAAAATCTGAATTACACCTAAAGAAGCATGCATGTCAACATGCACTGTGACTACAGAAGCAGATCATGATACTCTCCATAGGATTTCATTCAAAACTCTATTTTAGCCAGGTGTAGACTCAAAATGTACAATTTCAATGTACTGAAAGGTTGAAACACACACCGATGACCTCCCTTTTAATCCCTTTTCATTTCGAAATGAAAAAATGAATGTAGTTGCTGCCAAAGGTGGTTCTACAAAGTATTAAGCAAAGGCTGTGAATACTTTTGTAAATATGATTTCTTTGTTTTTTATTTTTAGAAATTTTCAAAACTGTCAAGACAACTTGTTTTTCACATGATCACTATGGAATAATTTGTGTAGGATTTTGACAACAGAGATTCATTTGTGGCATTTGGAATAAAGCTGTAAGATAATAAAATGTGAAAAAAGTGAAGCGTGAATACTTTTGTAAATATGATTTCTTTGTTTTTTATTTTTAGAAATTTTCAAAACTGTCAAGACAACTTGTTTTTCACGTGATCACTATGGAATAATTTGTGTAGGATTTTGACGACAGAGATTTATTTGTAGCATTTGGAATAAGGCTGTAAGATCATAAAATGTGAAAAAAGTGAATCGATGTGAATACTTTCCGGATTGACTGTACTGTACGTACATCACATGCAGATAGCACAGTATGTGTATGAGAAATGTGTAATAGCATTGAAAAAGAAAAGTCACTGCATTGGCATTTTGGTCAAGTTAAAAATAATAATAATAATAATAATAATAATAATAAAAAAGTTCCCTTGTAATCTCTACAGTTGTAGTCCAACAATATCACAGTAAAACAAAACAGGCTAATAGGAAGATGGTGGTTGTAAGCAGATGGTGACTAAAGGAGGTGATGTGTTACTTTTACCATGGTTATATGAAAAAATCCATGCAAATGGTGTGTCTGGAGTCTGGAAGACGACAAATAAAAATGTCAAGAAAGTTGTAGTCTCGTCTGACTTCATAATGTCTCTGTGCATCATACCACCCACTTTAATAACACTGTAGCCTACTGATGGATTTCCTTTCTCTCCAATCTCCTCAAACCTGTCCCAGGGAAGCTAGGATAACTTAAGGTTGTTAAGTGTGGGTCTTTAGGCTACTGTATGATGCGTATTATAAGATTTTCTATTGAAAATGTCTTTTAATTCTTTATTTATTGGTTTGTGCATGCACAGTTGAAAGCAGAAGTTTACATAGCTCTACACTATATGTAAAGACACATTCTTTTCTCATTTTCTGACTTAAAATAGGATGAAACCAGTCCAGTTTTAGGTGACTTTGAGATTTTTTAGATTTATAGGGCTATTTCCAGATCCAAGAATAGTGAGAGAGAAATTTACACAATTTGTATTGTTTTCATCTAAGTCAATCGTTTACATAGGCTACTCTTCATTGGAATTTGGTCTAAATGCCTTTAAACTGTTTCAATTAGGTCAAACGTCAGGCCCTACTGTGCTGTGTTGGGATGAGGTAGGTGTGCATAAAGGGTTAATTGGCTACTTTCTTTCACTTTCGATTCTTGCTACACTTAGCACACATGGTGAATCATTGGCTAAGCCATCGACCATGTGACTGGGCATGTGCGCCAATCTTGATAGATCCCTCCCATATCCTACTCAAGACTGAACAAAACAAACTTGTTCGAGATCGTGTGTAAATACTGTGGTTAGGTTTGGATGACCGTTCAGTTATGGATTACTTCGTCATCTGAAGCTCGAAAATTAGAATATTTTACCCATATATTTGGTAAGTGAAATGGGTGAGAATTTAGTGAGAGACGATGATCAATTTCGGTGCTCCGTTTGTCTGGAGGCACTGAAGGAACCGGTGACTATCCCATGTGGACACAGCTACTGTATGAGTTGCATTGGTGGCTGCTGGGACCAGGAGGAGAAAAGGGGTGAGTTCAGCTGCCCTCAGTGCAGGGAGAGATTCATTCCACGACCTGTTTTGAAGAAAAACACCATGCTAGCTGAACTGGTGGAGAAAATGAAGTTTAGTGGAGCGCAGACTGGTCCTGCGGCAATCCCAAACACAGAGCCTGAAGTGCCGTGTGACTTCTGCTCTGAGGAGAAGGTGAAGGCAGTCAAGTCGTGTCTGATGTGTCAGGTTTCCCTCTGTGACACTCACCTGCAGCCTCACAACGACATCCCTGCCTTGAAGAAGCACAAGCTGGTCAAAGCCATGCAGCTAGAGGAGGTGATCTGCTCTCAGCATGGGAGTCTTCTCCAGGTGTTCTGCCGCACCGACCAGAAATGTATCTGCATGCTGTGCACTATGGATGACCACAAGGGTCATGACACAGTCTCCACTGCGGCAGAGCGGAAGAGTAGAGAGGTGAGATATTTCAATGATCATTAATATGATATGAAGTGTATGAGCTTATAGAAACTCGAATATGTGTGCAGCCTTGGCCTAGTGATGAGCTTTAGGGTTGCAGGTTTGAATCCCACCCTTCCACACCCCATTTCACTCCATGGCTGAGGTGATCTAGTGCAAGGCACCTAACATCAGGCTAATTCTTCAGGGACTGCTACCACTGCCTTGTTGTGCTTACAATAACTTAACTTAAAATAATAAGTTGCTTTGGATAAATGTCTAAGCTTTCGTTTAATGTAAGAAAGGGTATGGTTTTAATCCTGAAAAACTGGTCTGATAACAAAATGTACAACTCCCCATGGCAACGTTATTACATTACAGGAGGTACAGTTCACTACAATTGCTCCGTGTGATGTAGTCAAGTTATTCTGCTCTAAAATCTTTTAAAATTAACTTCAGGGGCAATTAGAGGAAATGCAGATAAAATTCCAGCAGAGGATCCAGGAACGAGAGAAGGAGCTGAAGGACGTGAGAGAGGCTGTAAAATCCCACAACGTGAGTGGTCACTCTCCCAAATTACATGAGATAATTCAACTCTTTGTTTGTGGTAGGATGGGATCAGGATTTAAATGAAATGACATCGTCGTTACAGTTACTGCACTGCCGCTACAGTCGTTACTCGAGTCGCTACCCAATTTGAGCTGTGAAATCATCTTCAGGTTTGCTGATATTAGTAGTTCTAGATCAGCGTGAAGTATTCTGTCTGGGCTGTTTTTTTCCCCCAGTCCTTTTCGAGCTCTCGGGTGTGGGTATGTGGGAGCGTGCGCCGCGCACGCAGACTGCTGTTCCTTCCTTGTGCATGCAAGGTCTTTCACTGGGACTTTCATGAGCCCATTGTGCTGTGATGTGCTTAGTGTCCCTATACCACAATACTTGGAGTTCCACCAATATTTTTTTCAGTGGTGGTAAAAGTGGAAGTGATTCGCTGTGCAGAAATCTATACAATTGTAACGGGTAGGACTGTAGTCCTATGAGTTGTGCATGTAGTGTGTGACATTTTACTCATTCTGACCTCTCCTCCTGGCATGACTTACCTGTGGGCAGGGCAGAGCGGGGCACTAGGACCCAGTGAGCATGGATGGGCAGGGGCACATCTCTAGCAATTAGTAGGCCTATAAATAGCACTTCCTGGTTAGCTGGAGGCGTGAGACAGGTGTTTGCTCACCAGGCTAACGGGAGCTGTGGGCTTTGTTTACCCATGTCATTTGGTCCCTTGGGTTGTGGAGAGACCCACTGGTGTAAATCATGAGTGCCTGAATCTACTGGTGAAGGTAGGATTTCCTCTTGATGGTTTACGCTGTATGCAGTCAGCCTTGTGATAATGGTGATAATAATTGCTAATGGGATATTGCCTTGTTTTAGCTTACTCATTTGGGTCCAGTCGAAACGGGGGGAACGTCTGTGAACTATATGCCCGCTCTGCCATGCTGAAAGAGGTAAGGTGTACAAGCCCTGTTTTTAATTAGTGTCATAATGAAGGATGTGTGGTTTGTGCCTAATGATGTTTGTAACTTTTAGGTCTGAGACACCGTCACAGGTGTTGTGAGTGGGGCATTCCATTGAGGGTGGGGGGGGGGGGACGCCACCGTCTTCCCGGGGCTTTTGTTTGGCTGTTGTTTTATTTTACTACGAGCTCTTAGGAAGCGGCAGGTAGTGAGTGCCTTGCTTTAGGCCTACACAGGTGTGTACGTTTTCTCACTTTGTGCTGTCTGGCGCAGCAGGCTCCGATCATCCACTCCTGGGGCAAGGAGTGAATCACCGGAGACCAGTTGGTTGGCTCAGTATCATTGTGTAGACTTATTGTGGCGGGGTTGACCCACCTGAGTTAGTGCATGGTTTGATTCCTGAATATTGCTTCACTGTAAAATAAGGCTATTCGATTTTGTGTGCTGTGATTTTCTTTCTCTTAAGTTTTTGAGTTATTGACTTTGGATTTATTTCTCAGTTTGGCGTTTTATTTAGGCCTATTTATATTCCTTTGTGTTTGATTTGCTTTGTGTTTTTGTAGTTCACAGTGTTGCGATTGCTCACTTAAATTGTAAATATTAGGCCTACTCAGTGGCCTCAGCCTACTGGTTTGCACATGTAACCATACTACCTTGTGGAAGCTTGTGTGTGTAAATATCTAGTGAACTTTACTTGTCCTCCGTCCTACCTGCCTACCTGCACCCTTTTAGAGAGACTTGTTGTGCAAGAAAGAAAATAAAAAGAATTTCTGTGTTAACAGCTGTGTCCTCGTTCCTCATCCAGAACCTGTCGGGGAAAATTGTGTATTAACACCTGGGTTGTCTCACCCGTTAACGAGACTGGCGTAGTCACCTTTTAAAACCTAATTACTTAACACTCTGTAATCTTAGTAACCCCACTCGGTTACACAATCATTCCAAGTCCACAGTTACGTGAATGCATGAATGAAACCGCTGTATGCTATATCGCAAATGCCATGGCCTGTGTTGTGCTCACTCACTGACATTGGTTAAATACTCATCCCAAATAAAACCCCAGAATTTGTAAGTGTAATTCGGAATAATGTGAGAACAACAGCGCAAGCAACACTATTGCGTTGAGGCCACATTCTTTTTCATAGGCTATTCAAATGTGCATGATCAAACTGTCTTCAAGCATGAAAGGAAAATATTCTGGTCCCGAGGCCTACCTAACACCTGCCTGCATAAGGTTTGGTTGGTTTCTCTCTAACATCATAAAGACATGTTTACTGTTGGAGTATCTGCATTTGGCAGAATACTTAATAATAATGTTGATGCAAAATGCAATTATGCAAAATGCAAAAAAGGCCTATTAAAAGTTGTTTTATTCAGGAAACTGAAAGGACTTGGAGTAAGCAGCAGCATCTTGGAGAGGACATGTGTAAGCCTAATAGAGAGTGTCCTTACCTACAACATTTCTGTTTGGTAGCCTATGGCCTCCTCATTTTCATGCTGGCATGACAAAGTCTATTCTATTATGAGATGTATGTTGTATGTAGTGAATAAAATAAAAATGCTGGCATTTTCAAAACATCCAATATGTTAATAAGGTAGAGCATTATGTACAGACAACATATCAGTTGTTAAAGTCAAGCAGAATTAATGTTTTGAGGTAATTATGTTATAATTTAAAATTTGACCCATGCAACAAATCTCAAAAAAGTTGCTATAGGGCCAAAACATGTTGTAATAGTTGGGTAATTCTAAAAAATAATACAATGAAGAATATTTTAAAAGGAACTATATTGACTGCCAACATGAATGCACAAATAAAATACCATCACAGAGAGGTTGTGGCACTCAGAAGCGAAGATTTTGAGGGGCTAATTAGGTTATCTATTACACAGAAAGATTGAATTATCAAAATTGCAGGCATATAAGGCCTATTTCCGTAATATAGAGTTCTGTGTAATCATTGCATGAGATATGAGATCATGACATACTCGTCATCAATAAGCAAACTATGACACTCCAACAATGACAGCTCTCGAAAAAATCCAAATATTTAATTTTTGAATAAAATCATGCCATCAGTCAAAGTATTTAAATGTTAAGTCTCCTCCCTTGTGTTGTGTTTAGTCTTATCAGGTATAAAAAGCATTTTATTGGACCTGTCCCAACTTTTTTGGAATTTGTTGCAAGGGTGAAATTTTAAATTATCACATAATTACCCCAAAACAATAATTCTGTTTGACTTTAACAACTGATATGTTGTCTGTATATGATGTTCTACCTTATTAACATATTGAATGTTTTGAAAATGCCACAATTTTGATTTTATTCACAAAATACAAAGTGTCCCAACTTTTTTGGAATCCGCTTTGTATTCTATGCTATCCTATTCTATTCTATGGCGATATGTTAGATTAGATTCAAATGTTTTGACACTGTGGCTATAATTAGGCCTACAGGGCAGTCATGAAATGCATTTTAATTATAGATTCCATAGGAGTAGGCCTACAGTTTGCACAGATTAAAATGTTAGGCTATTTACACAGCCGGCCTACAACCAGGGGAGCGTGTACTATGAGGTGTGCTAGTTCACTGGTTGAAATCCCTTTTCCCGCAAAAAGTAAAGTAATAAGTAACGAGTTACTTTTTAAACTTAGTAATGAGTAAAGTAATTCAATTACAACTGAAAGCATTAACTAAAGAAAAGTAACTAATTACTTTTTAAAAGTAACTTACCCAACACTGCGTAGGTCTGAGAAGGCACGTGATTGGGGAAACACTTGTTTGACATTTCTAATGAGGTGCTGCTTTAACTGCTGACTGATTCGAAAAAATACAGTTGAAATGACACAATCAACATCAATGAGTGAGTCCATGCGAGCAGCCATGTCTGATGCAATTGTTACATTTCTCTTATTTTTCCCTTCTCCACTAAGTTTAAACTTTGACTACGTCACATCTCTGAAAATCCTGCAATCCTGATTTGTTCTTTTGCATTTCGGTTTGGGAACAGGGCAAATCTGAAGATCCTCCAGACCGTTGTGAGAGCTCACGAAGCTGAGTGGAAATAGAAGGGGGCCTAGAGAGAGTCAAGCTAGGCAAAACTAGCAATACATACTAGTAGAACAAAGATATGTAACTACGGTAGTAACTTTGTGTTGGTAGGATCAGACAAGAAGCAGCTGAAACGTTTCCCTCTCTCCTTGTGTCTCGTGGTAGACCTGGGCAGAGAAGGCAGAGCAGCACAGTGAGAAGGTCTTCACTCGGCTGCTGGAGTCTATTGAGAGGAGACGCGTGGAGGTGAGAGAGAAGATCAGAGGTCAGCAGAAGGTCACGGTCAGCCATGCTGAGAGAGTCGTGGAGGAACTGGAGGAGGAAGTAGCGGAGCTGAGGAGAGGAGATGCTGAGCTGGAGCAGCTCCCACATAACGATAACCATGTCCATTTCCTTCAGGTACACCCAAACACTTCTGGGACAGACCCACTTTTATGTTTTAACTAGGGGTGGGCATAGATTTTTTTTAATCTAGATTAATCTTACTGTAATTATGAAATATCAAAATGGCTCATTCAAAATAGTCACGCTAGCGAAATAATGACGAAAAAAAAACCTTGGGTTTTCTTAAGACATGGCACATTAGACCGGAGCGCATCTCTTTTTTTCCAAACTGCATCTCATCTTCAAAAATATTGATACTTGGTGATGGACAAAATCACAGCAATATGTGTAAAGTGTGTTGAATATGTTAGGAAGTTTACAGTAATAAGATACTGAAATTTCAAAATGAACAGCGCTATCAGTTGTAGGGGCAAATACAGATAAATCTATCAAACATTTAGGCTATTGTAACGAGAGAGAGAGAGAGAGAGAGCTCCTTTAATAGAGGGAGGAGCTTTGCGCAGCAGGCTACTAGATATCTAGACCCTACAGCACTGGCCCACAGCGATTTGGCCTAAACCTGACTGTTCTCAGGGTTAGAATGCCAGAGGAGTTACAACTCGAAATTAATTCAGTTTGAAAAAAAAAAAAATCAAGCATGACAACAGCAAGGTTTAGGCCTATTACCGTCTGACATCTCACTGAGTCACAAATGCGATCGCAACACAAACTTCAATGAAAGTATTGACAGTTCCAGTTTGACAATCTTCAAAATGCATATCACACGGAATGTTGTGCGATTTCTGGAAGTTGTTTATATGTTCCATGCAATGCGTGAAGAAATGTAGGCTATGTCGGGCTGGTAGGCTACTCACACACATTCATGTCGCGCTTCACCTCAAACAATAACGTCTCTCTAGTCTACCACTTGTGAAAAAGCACTCATACAACACTAACCACGGCAGAGAGATTATTGTTTTCAGCATGCGAACACTGTTCATATTTAGTAGGTCTGCTGAAGCAATAGTGGAGAGGAGAAGCGACTGGAGCGCAATCTGAAAGCGTCTGTATGGTGACGTGCATACCCGAACTCCAAAACCCATATTTTGAGAATAGATTGACATGCGATATTTTCTTTATGACGCGACAAGAGTCTCACATTATCGCAGCACGTTAATGCCGATAACGGCCCACCACTACATTTAACCCATTGATGCCTGAAGCACCTGCAAAAAACCTGCTGAATGCCTAAGCCCTTTATGGGAAAAGGTGCCCTCAGCCTATAAAAACCTAAATATCTCAGCCTCTGAAGCACATAAAAACATGAAACAAGCTGCATTTAAACGGTAAGATCCTCGTCTTGTAGGCCTATTGGAATGTGTTCATTCAACTCTAACATACCAACATTTTAATAAGGAAATATCTCTATTCTTGCGACATGCAGTTCCAGGCACCATAGGTCAATGTTGCGCAATGCAACATCCAGCATCAATGGGCTAATAATACGCTCAACATGATCCATAAATAAAAACAGATGTTCAGTAAATTCCATATGAACTGAGAAAGAAGGTGTAAGGTTTCAGAGACAAAGACCCCAATGCAGATAAGTTTGGCAGGTTTATTTTTCTTTGCACTGTCACAAAGGTCAGGTTAGGTGAAAAGTCTTGCTTTTGCGTCCACAACATATCCAAGAAAACAAAAGGCGCAGAAGATCACTCTTGGTTTTGTGTTCAAGCTACGTAGTCAGCTCAGTAAACTCCAACAGAAAATCCAGGAAAGCACGGGGATTCGTAGCACTTAGGCAGTTCAGAAAACTAACAAAAGACTAACAAGAGCTTAGTTTTCACATGCAAAAACAGGCAGTCCAAAAACTAGGTTAACAAACTTCAGCGACCAGGTCAGGCGATCAGAGACAGAACAGAACAATTAATGAAATTAAATAGTTGTCCTGATGTGTATTCCAGGTTAAGTGATAAACCTGGCTAAGTTAATATAATATCTCTTTTGCTAAACCATCTCAGGACTTGGCTATATCTGCGTTTGCGACACCCTGTAAGAATGCTGCTGTTTCTAATCAAACGGTGGACTACCAAAGTTCTCTATGCCTCATTTTACATGTCAACAACCCCGTGTTTAGCCGGATCACACCGCACTCTCTATTAAAAGGTGCCAAACATGAACAAAAAATATGTAAAATTGAAAGAAAAATGTCTGCATACTTTAAATCCCCTTTTGTGTTATTTTTAATAATAGGCCAAGCTTTCGGTCTACTGACCTTCCCCAGGGCTCAGTTGTTGACATGCTCACATGTCAACAACCCCGCAACTGTACAGAAGGAAGTTTTGGGCAAGTTTGAGCCTCGTAAATGGTTGGAAAGTAGAGATTTATAACGATGGCTAATCAGGTGCCGGTCCATCACAGCAGAAGCTAAATTTCACCTAGCTCTGGAATTCTGACTAGCGCTCGGACTTCGGGATGTAGGGGACCTTTGGAGGTGAGGTACGAGGCAAAAGTTAGGGCTCATCATCACGTTTTAACACAACGTCAGCCGTTTCACACCGGATGACCCCTTTATGGTAACACTAGTCACACTTTTGTCTTGTTATTTGCTTGGTGTGACCACACTGCATCGTAACAGTCAGGCTATTAAAGCACTAATTTGAACTTTAATTTGAATTCGAAACTCCAATCAATTTAAATGGCATAGGCTACTAAGGTCAGACCATCTCCCACCTTCCATGGAAACGGATCCTCTTAGCTTGGTTTAGACTGTATGACGGAGTCAACAGTCGCCTTCTCCCAGGCTACACTTAAGGGCCGTATTCAGGAAAAGCGTATTACAGAACAGGTCAGGTGGCAAAGGTGAAGACAAGGTGAAGCGGGGCAGGTGACCAAAATAGTTAGCACACCCGCAGTACTTGTACTACAAATGTCTAGTGGGTGGCCAGAGTAAGATATTCAAACTTAACAAAATGAAATAACTTTTTGTACTTTTGTATATTAGATAATCCGGTGCAACTATGACTGCAATTGGGAGTGCTAGGGATAAAAAAGAATGTGTGTTTTTCTTCTCAATGTTACTCACTGTTTTGCACCTGAATAAAGAAAACAAGACAAGATCAAAAAGGAGCACAGATGCTCTTTTTATTACCACAGTGTTAACTGTTTGTGTCTGACAATATTCTTACAGACCTTCGGTGGCCTTGAAACCTTGCTTGGATGTGAAGGGTTATCCAGCATCACTCTTAGTCCAGAACCATCCTTTAAGGGTCTGAAGAGATCCCTTTCTGCCTTTGCAAAGGGGGTAGAAAATCTCTGTGAAAGGGACATGAATAACATGAACAAAAAGCTGAAAAACATCAAAGTTGTTCTGCCACCAGAACCAGAGACTCATCAGGACTTCCTGAAATGTGAGTTATTCACACAAAATAATTCAAATAGTTGTACTTTGTATTTTAATTTCTATGGCATTGTAATTAGTTTTTGGTGTATTGTAAGGAAAATATGAAAATGTCCAAAAATATTTACGCCAATTGAAATCACTGGATTCTGAATTATTGATTGTGTATATATAATTTATATTTATATATTTTTTGAGATAACAAATATTCTGTGCTTCTGTTGGTTGTAGTTCAAAAATAAAACAAAGCCATCTTTAACCATGTTGTATTTTCTTTACTTTTAGATTCATGTCAGCTAACACTGGATCCAAACACAGTTAATCCATGGCTCTCACTGTCTGAGGATAACAGGACAGCCACATGTGAAAAGGAGGAGCAGCAGTATCCTGATCATCCAGACAGATTTAACGTTGACCAGCAGGTGTTATGTGAAGAAGGCTTGTCTGGGCGCTGCTACTGGGAGGTTGAATTCAGTGCTGATTACTTAAACGCTGACATAGGTGTGACATACAAAGCCATCGGTCGAAAGACGGAAGATGAGAAGAAAGACGAGACAAATGACATTGATGTCATGGAGACTAATGATGGAAAGGATGAAGTTGCAGAGGGTGGTGATGAAGATGATGGTGATGGCAATGATAACATTGCTACAGCTCCTGCTACTGCTGCTGTTGATGATGAGGAGGAAGAGGAAGGGGAGGAAGATGATGCTGCCAATAATACAAATTCTTCAGCTGCTGTTGCTGATGATGATACTCATGAGGATACAGTACATGGAAATCAGTGTTCATTTGGATCAAATGAACAGTCATGGACTTTTTACTTATTGAAGGCCATTGAGGTAGAAGGCCATTTTTACCACAATTGTAAAGGGACAGAGGCTGTATCGGTCCCCAACACCAGGATTGGTGTGTATCTAGACCACAGGCAGGGAGTTCTGTCCTTTTACAGTGTTTCTGATACAATGACCCTTCTCCACACAGAACACACAACATTCACTGAGGCCCTCTACCCTGGATTTGGACTGTACAGCCAAGGCTCTGTAACACTATGCCTGTAAATATACACGCCACAGTTTATTGAAAAATATCAAGTGCAATTTGTCACAGTAACTTTTGTTAATTCTGGTTAATGATGACCCCTGTTAAAGAAAGGAGATCTTTTCGTGTACCTTTTCTGATTTCTTTGTTTAATACACTCAAATCCAGTGCGTGGTTATGGCATAATGCATACAGTGAAACTGTATCTGTTTTAATCTAATCATCATTTTAAGTTTAATTTTCATTTTAAGTTTTATTTTCAATCTTGTTCATTACCATAATTGAGAAATTGGAACAGAGGGTCATGATCAAAAACGGTAAATAGATACTTAAATACTTGAACTGTGGAACTCAGATCTTAATGGCCATTTTCAGATCAAGTTGTTCTAATCTACATCACATGCAGATAGTAGACTACAGTATGTGTATGAGAAATGTATAATAGCATTGAAAAAGCAAGGACACTGTGTTGATGTTAAGTTTTCAAAGGAGTTCCTTTGTAATTTCTAAAGTTGTAGCCCAAGAATATCAGAGTAAAGGAAGATGGGGATTGTAAGCAGATACATGAGGAAAGGACGTGAGCTGTTACTTTTCCCATGGTTGTATGACCAGAAAAATACATAAAACAGTGTTTCTGGAGTCTGGAGGACGACAAATAAAAATCTCAAGAAAGTTGTAGTCCAGTCTGGCTTTATAATGTCTGTGCATCATACCAACCACTTCAATAACTGATACTGTACTCAAACCTGTCCCACAGGCAAGCTGCAGTATACCAAAGTACTGTATAACTTCAGGTTGTTGACCATGGGTTTCTATGATGCGCATTATAAGTTTTATTTAGAAAAAATGGCTTTTCTTTTTTTTCTGCAACTCTAGAAGAATTTTCTTATTCACAAAAGTGCTCCTGTAGATCTGCAAAAAACATGCAAAAAATACCTTATACCTACATTGTGAAATTCCCATATGAAAAATTACAGTCCCAACACACAAACTAACAGCGAAAACACAATAATAATAATAATAATAATAATAAAGGAAACAAAACTACAGAGCAAAACAAAACCAAAAAACAACACACACACCATAAGCAGGTACATAAAAGGTCTCGTCCAACCAATACATCATCTTGCTGTAAACACTGTATGAAATAGTCCCCACTAGAAAACCCATTCTCAAAAATGGTTCTCCCCCTCTATAACTCTCAACCATGGAGACCACCTAGCCTGGAATTGTGAAAAATGTCTTTTCATTGTTTATTTAGGCGACCTGGGGAAATTTTTAGATTTATATCCAAGAGAATTTTACACAATGTTTTTAGTGTTTTCATCTAAGTCAAATATTTACATACACTTAATTAGAAATTGGTCGAAATGCTTTCTCAACTGGGTTCACTGTGCTGTGTAGGGGCGCCGACAGTGGTACTGATTCTAACGTCCCAGACCAACGCAGCGGCCCGTCCGCGGATGGCAATTAATAGCCTAATAAATTATTAGGCCTAATATTATTGCCTTTAAAAAAAATGTCTATTTACAAAGAAATTGTAATTGGAAATGAACGTAGGCAGGGGGGATGGGGGGGTTGTGTGTTGTGATGCTGTGTGTTGTGATGAGGTAGTTGTGTTCATAAAGGAGTAATTGGCTGCCACCTGTTGGCATGCTCCAATTAACGCACAGTGGTGTACGATTGATTAATGCCATCCACGTGATTGGAGGCATGCTTAGTGTGTCAGTGTTCTAGTGCTACTAATTTCTCTGTCTAGTGTTTCTCAATGTTCTAGTGTGCACCCTTCCAGGTGTGTCAGCCTAATTAGTCACGCCCAGTGATTGGATATTCCGCAGAGTTCACCAAAGAATATCCAATCACTGGGCGTGACTAATTAGGCTGACACACTTGGAAGGACGCACACTAGAACGTTGAGAAATGGTTGAGTTTCTGTGAGTGATTTGGCACCTGCTAATCTTTATATTAGAGACCCCTCCCAGGTCCTCCTCAAGGCTGAACAAAACCAAACTGCCCTGGTTATGACAGTTGAGTTAGAATACTTTGTGATCTCAAGCTGCAATCTTAGAACATTGTAGGCCTACCCTGCATACGTATTCAGTAACTCAAATGGCTCAGGCTTTTGTGAACGGTGGGGATCAATTTCGGTGCTCCGTTTGTCTGGAGGCACTGAAGGAACCGGTGACTATCCCATGTGGACACAGCTACTGTATGAGTTGCATTGGTGGCTGCTGGGACCAGGAGGAGAAAAGGGGTGAGTTCAGCTGCCCTCAGTGCAGAGAGAAATTCATTCCACGACCGGCTTTGAAGAAGAACACCATGCTAGCTGAACTGGTGGAGAAAATGAAGATCTGTGGAGGCCAGACTGGTCCTGCGGCAACCCCAAACGCAGAGGGTGAAGTGCCGTGTGACTTCTGCTCTGATGAGAAGCTGAAGGCAGTCAAGTCGTGTCTGGTGTGTCAAGTTTCCCTCTGTGACACTCACCTGCAGCCTCACAACGACATCCCTGCCTTGAAGAAGCACAAGCTGGTCAAAGCCATGCAGCTAGAGGAGGTGATCTGCTCTCAGCATGGGAGTCTTCTCCAGGTGTTCTGCCGCACCGACCAGAAGTGTATCTGCATACTGTGCACCATGGATGACCACAAGGGTCACGATACAGTCTCTGCTGCCGCAGAGCGAAAGCGAAACGAGGTGAGTGAGAGATCATCACTGAATGTAAATAGTGGGATTTTCATAGAAAATAAATTTTATCTGCTCGCTTTTGCATGCTTTTAAAGTGATATTTCTAAACACGTTTGAAATTGTTTTTGTAGGGTTTTTTTGCATGTGTTTTATAATGTTTGTAGTTGTAGCTTGCGTGAGTTTTTTTCACATTGAACATGATGTAAACTGTATGAAATTAGACAAGAAGCGTATATGTTAAGGGTTTCATGAAATGAATGGTTTTGTCTGTCTCTCTGGTCCCTTGTTCACAGTGTATAATAGTGACATGTAGGCCGACTTAAACCTTGTGGTCTGAACTTAACACCATGTCATCCCTTTCAGGCGGTACTCTTCACAGTATTTTCTCTATTGCACCTGTTCCATCCACCCAAACGATATCAATTAAAAATGCATTTTTTTATTATTATTATTAACTTTAGTGGCAGTTGGAGGACATGCACATGAAATTCGAGGAAAGGATCCAGGAACGAGAGAAGAAGCTGAAGGATGTGAGAGAGGCTGTGAAATCCCGCAACGTGAGTCACGTACGGTATATTTTGGTGAACAATTTGGTGACTCAGTGGAGCACTGCTGCATAGCATCTGTGCATTGTACAGGCAGGTTCCCATGAGGACCCCAAGTTTGTGTCCCCTTGGAACTAGTGTTGCACCGATACCAATACCAGTATCGGCCAAGGCCCAGATCGGCACTAAAATGGTGGTATCGGTCATCAACAGTTCAGAGTTCCATGCACAGCTCCTAGGCGCTGGTAGATGGGGTGGCAACAGAATCAAGCAACTTCTAAGGAGGGAAGCCTACTGGATTAATGAACTGTCAACTATTGAACCATTGGGACTTAATGAAGCACAGGACTTGCCTTGTCTTTTGTAAATATTGTGTAAATATGTTGGTGTATGTAAATTTTGCAGATTTTCATCTTGTAACATTTGGACTAACTTTAATGAAATGACTGTAATTGAATATGGGTTTTACTGATGGTCTTTTTGATATAATGTTGTCCACACTGGATGGGATTGCTCTGTTTTTCTATTGTAGATAGTTCTATGTATTATATGTATTGTATGTTGCATTTGAAAAAAATGACTAAGGGAAAACCATGTGACATGATGTTATTTAAGCCACACCTGACAGAGCCCAGGTAATACCTGAACGAGCCTGATGAGTGATGACGCACTGAGGCGAAACGCGTTGTTCGCTCTAATAAAACGAGCATAAAGTCAAGAATGTGTGCGGTAGACTTCTTTCCTTTGAAAGATGGTGGTATCGCTATCGACAAGTACCAACAAATAGGGGATCGATACCATTTACCGATACTTGTGTGCCACTTGAACAAAGCCTTAAAGTTAGTTATTCTATATCAGAGGTATTTAAAAGGTAGAAAAAGTTCTACTGGATTCATTTCATACAGTATTAGTCTTTTCCCTGCAGCTAGGCAGCAGCCTGACAAAGCCATGAGCAAGGATTTTACATCCAAACAGAGTGGTATCGGTATGGTATCCGTATCGGCCGATACTGCACGAGCAGGTATCGAGTAGCAGTATCGGGGTCAAAAAATGGTATCAGTGCAAGTTGAAACCATAGCCCAATTATATCCCTCTCAAAATATTCTCCTATTTACCTTCTCTTTAAATACCAGCCTACTATCCGTATATTTTTCTTTCTCTTTTGCAAAAGTATTGAATGACGACTGTGTATGATAAAGTGATAAAAAGAGGGAACATGTTTTTAATTCATGCAGGAAGCAACTTAAATTTGCATCCTCTTCTCCTGGTAGAGCTTGGCAGAGAAGGCAGAGCAGCACAGTGAGAAGGTCTTCACTCGGCTGCTGGAGTCTATTGAGAGGAGACGCGTGGAGGTGAGAGAGCAGATCAGAGGTCAGCAGAAGGTCGCGGTCAGCCATGCTGAGAGAGTCGTGGAGGAACTGGAGGAGGAAGTAGCGGAGCTGAGGAGAGGAGATGCTGAGCTGGAGCAGCTCCCACGTAACGATAACAATGTCCATTTCCTCCAGGTACACCCAAACACTTCTGGCAAAAATCATATAAGAGAAAAAGATATGTTACAACCCGCCCATCCAATGTAAAGGTGTGTGCTCAAAATTCAGGCTGAATTCGAAACGGGAGGCAGTGACTCGATGACTCTCCTACATAAACAGGTCACTGATCAGAGAGGCAAAGTTAGCTGATGAGGCAGCCGTTACGAACGGCACTAATGAGTGCACCGCCTTGCGCATTTGATGTTACGGCGATTCTTGCGATTCTATGGCGGGAGTTACGTTCATTACGTTAGCTTAGCTTACGCATGCTATTTGAACGGTGAATGATCGTCAGACGGCGGAATCGTAAACTAGGCTATAAATAGATCTAGCGACAGCATATTTAGATACTACAATGTTGATTTATGCATTCGATTTTCAATATCTACATACATAAGTGTCAGAATAAAGAGTATGATAAGGTAGTAGCTTGGGTAGTAGCCATGTTTGTTTTTCAGGTTTCCGGTTGAGAGGGAGGTGGCGCACAGCATGTTGGGTACCAAGGCAGCGAAGTCGGCATCTGATGTATCCTCGAAATATCCTCGTTACGCCCACAAATGCAGTCAACTGCCGAGAGAGGAAATAAAGCAATTTTTCGTTTCGATCCACACTTCATGACTCGATGTCCAGTTAGCTCACTGGAAGGACAGCTGCCTTCCCTGTTTCGAATTGGGCCTCAGTCTCCTAAGGGGGCATTGTCCCTCCTTCTTCGTCTGTTTTTGTGGTGTTTGCACAAGACGTGCGCTACCGCCATCTACAGCGCTAAGAGGAATATCTTTATTTATTGATTTATTCTCATCCTCAAGACTCTGAAGGTCTCCTAATCGAAGGTCTCCTAAGGGGGCGTTCACCCGACAACACATGGAAAAGAACCCGCCTGATTTATCTCTCTCTCATAAACAATTCTCTGCTTCTGGACTGGCACAGAGCACTTTTATCTTTTAATAATGGCTCAACAAGACCAATAAATAAAAACAGAAGTTCAGTCATTTCCATATTAACTGAGAAAAAAGTGATCTTTGTGCCTTTAAAAAAAATAGACAATCTGAGGGCAAGGTTGGGACCATGCAAGGAGTGACAAGTGAATGGCAGTGTTTTATACATGGGTTGGTCTGTTTTGATTTTACCTGAATGCGCACACATCCAGGGATCCCAAAATGCTAGGCGGCTAGGTGTTTAACATTGTAAGTTGCATTGGACCAGTGGTGCGTGGTTAAAACCTGTTTTCCAGACGGCTGGATGTTGTAGCGTTTTCTGTGGTTTCTGTACTCCTACCGACTCCATTCTGGGATAACATATCTTAACATGAGTACATCAGAATGGATTCATATGTTTTGTAAATTAAGTTTCATTGTTTCACTCCAATCACACCTGAGGACAACGTTTGAGTGACGGCAGCTTCCAAACAATCAGAGGCTGCATCCGGTCGCAGAACACCGCCTTCTCAGCAGTGGCTAATGTTTCGCAACACTATATAGCATTTTTTAGGGAACATGGGAAAGAATTATGAGTGACATTATAGAATGTTCTTCTAAACAATGTCACCGACAGTACAGTGTGCGAGTAAGTGGATAAAACCGCTAGCCGACAAGACAACAGGTTCTTATCATACACTGTGCAGGGCTTCAATTGGACTTCCAATGATGAACACCTAGCCGCCTAGAATTTTGGAATCCCTGGCTGCGTACGCTTTCAACTGTTTACCAACAGCCGGAACCCATGTATACCTGTATAAACACAAGATAAACCTGAAGACTTGTGCTGTGTCTGCTTTCTTTTTCACTCCTACTATATTGACTGTGTCTGACAATATTCTTACAGATTTTCCATGGCCTTGAAACGTCCCTTGATTGTACTGGGTTACCCAGCATGACTCTTAGTTCAGAGTCCTCCTTTAAGGGCCTGCAGAGATCCCTTTCTGCCTTTGAAAAAGGGGTAGGAAATGTCAGTGAAAGGGACATGAAGTGGATCAACAAAAAGCTGAAAAACATCAAAGTTGTTCGACCACCAGTGCCAAAGACTCGACAAGACTTCCTGAAATGTGAGTTCTTCATACAAAATAATTCAAATAGTTGTATTTTGTATTGTAATTTCTATCGTATTGTATTTGTATCTTAAGGAAAAATATTTATGCTAATTGAAATCCCTATGGTGTATTTTTTATGATGAATATGCTTTATATTTGGTCATATTCTGTGTTTCTGGTGGTAAGATTGCACAGAGAATGCAGAAGAAACAAAGTAAGAAAGCCATCTTTCACCATATTGTGTTTTTTGTCTACTTTTAGATTCATGTCAGCTAACACTGGATCCAAACACGGCAAATTCATCCATCTCCCTGTCTGAGGACAATAGGAAAGCCACTCATCATTTGCAGGAGCAGCAATATCCCGATCACCCAGACCGATTTAAATCTACCAGGCAGGTGTTGTGTAAGGAAGGCTTGACTGGGCGCTGCTACTGGGAGGTTGAGCTCAGTCCTGAAGGGAACTTCTCTGCTGATATAGCCGTGGCATATAAAGGCATCAAACGGGAGGAGTCTGATGGAGATGCCAAGGAAGATGAAGAAATGGAAGAGGAAGAGGACAACTTTGAGATGGATGATGACATGAAGGAAGTTGATGGCGGTGATGATGCATCTCCTGATGACATAGGTGATGGCAATGGTGCACGTAGAGGTCGTTATAGCATTGAAGATGATGACTACTACGATGATGACGATGACTACTACTATGATGATGACGATGATTACTATGTTGATGACGACGATGATGATGATGATGATGATGATTTTAACTACACTGATCCTACTGTTCTTTCTGCTGATTCGGATGATTCAGATGATGGTGAGGATGACTACGTTTGTAGGGTACTGTCTGCATTTGGACGTAATGAGCAGTCATGGAGCTTTCAAATAGCATATGACCTTCTTGATGAAACGTCAGGCTGTTTTTACCATAACGGCAAGAGGTCCAAGGATGTCTCGGTCCCCAGCTCCAAGATTGGTGTGTATCTGGATCACAGGCAGGGAATTCTGTCCTTCTACAACGTTTGTTACGGAATGACCCTTCTCCACACAGAACACACCACATTCACTGAGCCTCTCTACCCTGGATTTGGTCTGTACGAGGAGTGCTCTGTGACACTGTGCATGTAGGGTATTGCCCACGGTTTATTTAGCATTATAAAGTAGATCTGTGGATGAGCATGAGCATGTGTTTCATCTACAGTACTTTACTTGCACAGTATGCTATACGTTTATGGGGGATCTTTTTGTGCTTTTCTTTCTTTAGGTGCTCTTTTCTTCCGACATGACACGTTTTATATTGTAAAATAAATAAATAAAGGTGTTAAATGTATACAATAACATATCTGTTTGTGTCTAATGATATCTTTTTATATTTAAATATTTTATGGGAAACCACGAACACTAGCAAACTGCCATTGCATTACTCAACAGAGATCCTTAATAAAATGTGAACTGATGGAAACGAGCAGTAGTTTTTTTTTTCTTATTGAAGCTAAATAAAGATGAGGCTGTAGATGTATTGCATTCATTCTGACTTCATTTTAAATCTACTCAGACTTCTTTTGCTTCAGACATGTAAAAATAAAATGTAGGGGAAAAATTAAACCAAAAATTGAAGTCACTGCGATGGTATGGTAGCTTTTATCATGGATTGGCCATAAAAAAAGTCCATGCCCTCAGTTCCAGGGTGCAGTTTGTAAAAAAAAAACAGAAGGGGGGTACATTTCAGATTTGAAGCAATATGAAGTGAGTCATAATCTACATAAATCTGATTGACCAAAACATTTTCACACATTACTTGAGTAGCACTTATACCCTAGAATTAGGCTTACATAGCTTTCAATCACGTTTTCCATGATTTCATGAAATGATATAACGCATGAACTTTCTTGGCCAAATAAGTAACTAGCTGTGTTTGTGTGGTGGATGGCCCACATTTGTACGTCTTATCAGGATGTACTTTGGCGTGTAGGAGGATAGGGATTATGGCCTTTGTAAAGTGGCTTATATTACTGGACTTTGTGACCTTCAGCAAAAGGGGGTGTTGTCCTCTCTTCCTTGTATTCCAAATTTGGTGTTCCTGTTCCACTGTTGTTCTCATAAGCACCTGCTGTTTCACTTTCATTTACTCTCTATGCTGACGCGCTACACAGATCAGCCCAGAGTCCAGACCTACTGCCTTAAAGTTGTTGCCTTATACACATTCCAGAGTGATTCCAGAATGGCAGAGGCTTTTCCAGAAGATGACAACTCGTTTCAGTGCTCGGTGTGCCTGGATCCACTGAAAGATCCTGTGACTCTTAGTTGTGGACACAGCTACTGTATGAGTTGCATTAGTGGCTGCTGGGACCAGCAGGAAATGAAGGGTGAGTACAGCTGCCCTCAGTGCAGAGAGACGTTCCCCTCAAGACCTGCACTGAAAAGAAACATCATGTTGGCTGAGCTGGTGGAGAAACTAAGCCAGACAGACATCCAGGTAGCTCGCCCTGCAACTCCATATGCTGGACCAGGAGACTTGAAGTGCGACTTTTGCTCAGAGGGGCCACTCAAGGCGGTCAAATCCTGTCTTGTTTGCCAGATTTCACTTTGTGGGACACACGTTCAGCCTCATTACGACATCCCAGCTTTGAAAACGCACAAGCTGGTCAAAGCCACACAGCTTCAGAAGCTGATCTGCTCTCTGCATGGGAACGCCCTTCAAGTGTTCTGCCGCACCGACCAGAAGTGTATCTGCATACTGTGCACCATGGATGACCACAAGGGTCACGACACGGTCTCCGTTGCGGCAGAGCGGAAGGAGAGGGAGGTAGGCTACGTAGTGTCTTATTGAACACGGAAATCAAGATTTTTCCAGATAGGGTGTAAAATCACTTCTTGACTAGTTTTAGTTTTAACTTCTTTTTTAAACTTTTTTTCCCCTGTTTTTCATGTATGACCTAATGGGTCATGTGATTTGTATCTAAGGTTGGGGTGGGGTGGGTGGGTATTGATCACTGACTTTAATGCTTTTTTCCCAGCTTGGGAATTTGTTCACAAATTAAAAAACTGGTTAATTGGTTAGGAAGTTTGTGTGTGTGTGGTTTTACACATATTCATACATATTGAACATGTACAGTATGTATTTACAACAGGATCAACTAGAGGACACAAAGAAGCAATTCAGGCAAAGACTGAAGCAAAGAAGAAAGGAACTGCAAGAGCTGCAGGAGGCCATGAAAGATCATAAGGTTGGTGTTGTGCCTTTTGGAGTACAATATAATATATAATATCAGTCAGTATTGACACTGTATACTGCAGTAACAGACCATACAGGAGAAAGACCACAAATGTGTCGTGTTTTCACAGTATATTGTATATTTTTATATACATACCATTCTTTTTATTCCATATTTATTTTTTATTTTTATTTTATTTTTTATTGTATTTATTTTTGCTTCAACAAGGAATGCACAATTTCGTTGTGCTTGTCACAATGACACATAAAAGATATTGTATTGTATTGTATTGTATTGTATATTGTATATTGAGGGTTCAGGGGGAAAGGGTGTGTTTACACACCTAACAACCATTGTGGTCAGAGGAGCAGGGCAGGTGTTAGACGTCAGAAGCACAGACAGGCAGGGACAGGTCAGGCAATAATTGTCGTTGAGAAGACAGAAAGGCATTAGTAGGGTTGGAAAGGGGGGTCCACGCGCACCCCCCAGCTTTTTTTACGCCACCTGATTTTTTTGTATCTTTAGAGTGTCTACTTCCAGAATCTGCCAGGAGCCAAGCTGAAATAATGTCCCATGGCCTTCATTTTTAACCATTTAAAGCACCTGACGGAAACCCAACAGATTAAAACAATGACAGAGAATAGGTCATAACTTTTGAAGTAAACTACATACAGAGACAAATTAACACATTTCCCATATAATATTGACCTGAGGAATGAATTTAAGTTGTTGTTTTTGACTTTTGACAACATTTAAACAGCATATTTGCTCATAAACAGCAATACAATGACCCAAAATATGAAGACAGTCAACTATCTTTTCATTTTTTTGAGTTTCGTTGTCTTTTTTTCACCACCTGCTCTTCCTTTATCATTTGCAGTGTAAATGTGAGTATTATATATCGTATTAAGCTGAAATTATGACCCCCAGTCTCCATTTTTGACCCTTTAATGCGCCTGACTGAAACCAGACAGACTGAAACAATGATACAAAATGGGTCATAACTTTTGAAGTAAACTACATACAGAGACAAATTAACACATTTTCCCATATAATATTGACCTGAGGAATGCTATTAAGTAGTTGTCTTTGATATTTCAGAACATTTAAACAGCATTTTTGGTCATAATCGACAATAAAATGGTCTAAAATATGTACAAACCCCAACTCCGATGAAGTTGGGACGTTTGGTAAACAGTGAATAAAATCAAAATGCTATCATTTTCAAAACATTCCATCTATTCATTAGATGGAGAATAGTGAAAAGACAACATATTAAGTGTTAAAACCGAGAAAAAAAATATTGTTTTGGGGGACATATGTACTCATTTCTAATTTGATAAATCCAACACGTCTCAAAAGAGTTGGGACGGGGATCAGTGAAATTTAGTAAACATCCAAATAAGATAAAACAACAAAGAAGAACATTTCAAAATGAATTGTACTGACGGACAATATAGGTGTCCAGGTATAAGATCATCACAGAGAGGCTGAGTCACTCAGAATTAAAGATGCAAAGGGAATAATTACCATAGTTATTACATACATTTTTGAATTCCCTTTGATTTACCACGATTGAGTGTATATAAGACATATTTTTGTTAATAAAATCATTGTATAGGTTCATGACATCATGAAATATATATTGGCTGTAGTCTCACTCTAATTCCTGGAGTGCTAGAGCTATTGAAAATTTACCATATTAAGAATGCTTAATGCATGAAAATGATACAGGGGTGTAACATTCTCCTAAGCACCTGAGCTCACTTGAAATAGACCCAGAAGACATGGGAAACTGTCCTTTGCTTACAGAAGTCAGCAGAAGTTGTAGAAGTCCATTCTTTTTGACAATAATAGAGCATTGTACATCCTGTGCTACAGTAAAAATGGACCATCCAACTTGTGTTAGTGCTAGCTTCAAAAGTCAGCCTCCATGATGGCATGCGGGTGCAGTAGTGCATTGGTTAAGATCAAAGGTGTAGGTTTGACTCGAAAAGTGGTGGGGACATTTCAATCACAAATGGTCCGGATATGCTGTTTTTGCATTATATTTGTGAAAGAATGGTAGGGACAAGCTAGGTTTATCTGGAAAGTGGTATGGACATGTCCCCACCTAAAATTACGCCCATGGTTAAGATGTTCTCACTCATCTGTAGAGTTAAATACAGTGCTGAATGGTATAAATGGGTTTTAAACAGCATGAAAAGCCACTCATGCATTATATTTTGAAGGGAGATCTTTGATTACTGCCACATAGTAAGGTCAAATTGCATTCTCTACTATGTTTTAACAGTTTGGCTCCATCATAAGGACCAGCAGGTGATAAAATGGTGGGTTTTTGGTCAAGACCTGTCACACTGTAAGCACTACAGAAAGGAAAACATTGCAAAACATGAAAAGGAATACACCCAACATTTAAGCTGGTGAAATCATGTCCAAGATAGGAATTAACACTGTTTTTTATATAAAATCATCTCATCGGTTAATGTATTTAACTGTTAAGTGTTGTCTTTTGTTTTGTTTTTAGCCTTCCTCGACATTTGCTGCCATTTATTGTCCCCGTCCCAACTCTTTTGAGACGTGTTGGATTTATCAAATTAGAAATGAGTACATATGTCCCCCAAAGCAATATTTTTTCTCAGTTTTAACACTTAATATGTTGTCTTTTCACTATTCTCCATCTAATGAATAGATTGAATGTTTTGAAAATGATAGCATTTTGATTTCATTCACTGTTTACCAAACGTCCCAACTTCATCGGAGTTGGGGTTTGTAGACACTCAAGTATCTTTTCATTCTTTCGAATTGTATTGTCTTTTGTCCACCACCGGCTCCTCCTTTATCATTTGCAGTGTACATGTGACTATTATATTGGGTTTAGGCTGAAATAAGGACCCACAGTCTCCATTTTTAACCCTTTAATGCGCCTGACTGGAACAGATTGAAACAATGATACAGAATGGGTCATAACTTTTGAATTAAACTATATACAGAGAAAAATTAACACATTTTGATATACAATACTAAGCTGAAGAATGAAATTAAGTTGTTGATTTGACATTTGACAACATTTAAACGTATAATACTTTATAAAAAAGACTTTTGAAGTAAGCCACAAAGAGAAGAAAAGCTAACCCATTTTCCATACAATACTCAACCAATAAATGCAATGAAGCACTTGTGAAGGACTGTCATCAATGTTTAAACTGTGTTCCTGGACAAAAATAGCATTAAAATACCCAAAATGTGTAGAAAATAAGCAGTCTTTTTTCATTCTTTCAAGTTTTATTGGGTGCTTCTCATTGCTCATTTAAAGTATACATTTGATTATGTTATTGAGTTTCAGATTGAAACAGTATCTCATTTTCAAAATATATCTTCCACTTAATAACCAGCTAGCATCATCATCATTCAGAGGTTCAAGAAACAAAGGAGGCTTCTTTAAGACTTATTAGCAAAACCTTCAAAAAATGTGAGGTAATGGCACATCCCAAAAAGCAATTGCCGTGGGTGCAGGACATAAAAGAACACACAAGAAAAAAGGAAAGACTAAGACACACTCATGGCTGACAAACTTTACAAATCTGGTCACTTGGATCAAGATAGTGCATTATTCAGATAGTCATGCACCTACAAAACACTAGTGTGGATGGGTTGCTTGCTGCTGTGAAAATAGAATGACAGTTTAATTTCTATAGATTTTAGGGCTTTTTTAAAAGGCAGTATTTGTCCAGAAGCGCATTTAAAAGTTGATAAAAGGCCAAACATTGTTCATTGCATTCCTTGGGTCAGTATTGTATGGGAAAATGGGTTACCTTTTCTCTGTACTGTGGTTTACTTCAAACGTTAACCTCCATTGAAAGAAATAAAGTGAAAGCCCAACTGGAAAACTCCAACTCCCATTGTCATTGTGACACAGCACTCCACAGCACATAAGTGAACACTGCACACTGCAGTTATGCCTCACCCGTGCAAGGGGGCAGCCCTCAATGGCGCTCCTGGGGAGCGTGCGGCGGGACGGGTCCATGCTCAGGGTACCTCAGTCATGGAGGAGGATGGGGGAGAGCACTGGTTGATTACCCCCACCAACCTGGCGGGTCGGGAGTCGAACCGGCAACCTTTGGGATACAAGTCTGACGCTCTAACTGCTTACCCATGACTGCCCAAATTACCCGTGACTGCCCAATGAATTGTATCATTTTTGTAATCTGTTGGTTCCATTCAGGTCCATTGAAGGGTTACAAATGAACCCTGTGGGTCATTATTCCAGCTTAATACTCTTAATACACTGGTTAACCCTCTGAGGTCTAAGGCTTTTCAGAGGCTTTTAGGCTGCTTGCACCACCCTAACATTTTCAAGTATTTTCATTTCATATATATATATTTGGGACCTGGAAGGTCTAAGTTTTCTAATGGTGTGACTTATATGTTTCAATGACAAAAACTCACAGAGTTATAGATTTGTTTTTGGAGACACATTGCCCTCTGAAGGGCATTTGGACCTCAGAGTGTTAATGTAAAATATGAATGAAGAGCAGGTGTTGAAAAATAAATATAACCCAAAAGAATGAAAAGATAGGCCTACTTGAATGGCCATTTCATTGCCAATTATGACCAAAAATGCAGTTCAAATGTTGTCAAATGTCAAAGACAAGAACTTAATATCATTCATTGGGTCAACATTGTATGGGGAAATGTGTTAATCTCTCTGTATGATGTTTACATCCAAAGTTATGACCCATTCTGTATCATTGTTTCAATCTGCCGGTTTCCAGTCAGGCGCATTAAAGGGTTAAAAATGGAGACTGGGGGTCATAATTTCAGCTTAATATGCGATATAATACTCACATTTACACTGCAAATGATAAAGGAAGAGCAGGTGGTGAAAAAGAGACAACAACACTCAAAAGAATGAAAAGATAGTTGAGTGTCTACATATTTTGGGTCATTTTATTGCTGTTTCTGAGCAAATATGCTGTTTAAATGTTGTCAAAAGTCAAAAACAACAACTTAAATTCATTCCTCAGGTCAATATTGTATGGGAAAATGTGTTAATTTGTCTCTGTATGTAGTTTACTTCAAAAGTTATGACCTATTCTCTGTCATTGCTTCAATCTTTTTGGTTCCTGTCAGGTGCATTAAATGGTTAAAAATGAAGGCCATGGGACATTATTTCAGCTTGGCACCTGGCAGATTCTGGAAGTAGACACTTTAAAGATACCAAAAAATCAGGTGGCGTAAAAAAAGCCGGGGGGTGCGCGTGGACCCCCCTTTCCAACCCTACTACATAGTTTTATAGGCATAAAGCAATATAGAATAGAATAGAAAGCCTTTATTGTCATTATACAAAGTATACTGAGATTTGAGCTTCCCTACAAGGTGCACAGTCCTTTATAGATGAACATTGTCCAGTAAGTGTGAGTTCATTTTTGTAACAGCTTTGGGGAAGAAGCTGTTCTTCATCCTATTGGTTCTGGCTGGTAATGCCTTGTAGCGCCTGCCAGAGGGCAACAGTGTGAAGAGATGGAAGCCAGGATGTGTGGGATCTTTAATGATACTCCTGGCTCTACTTACGCATCGGGAGTTGTAGATGGTGGGTATGGGAGGCAGGGGGCAGCCTATGATTTTTTGCGCTGTTTTGGTCACCCTCTGCAGTCTCTTCCTGTCAGCCTCAGTGCAGCTAGAGTGCCACACTGACACTGCGTAGGTCAGCAGGCTCTCTATGGTGGAACGGTAAAAGGTCACCAGCAGGCTTGAGTCTAACTGTTCTTTCTTTAGTACTCTCAGGAAGTGCAATCGCTGCGGGGCCTTTTTTTTTTTAACCAGAGCCGAGGTGTTAATCGACCAGGAGAGATCAGCGGAGATATGTACTCCTAGGAGTGTAAAAAATATGTAAATATATAATAAATATACCCTAATATTAGTCAATCGTGGTACTGTAGAGTTTATGTAGATGCTGACTATAATACTATATTTTACTATGCAATACTGGAATTACTGAAGTTATTTTTCTGTGTGGTTTTAATCATTTGGGAAAAAATGTTGGGCATGGCCAGCTTCACTGATACCCTATAGTGTCTTTCTCTAGATGTCTGCCAAGGAGGCATTAGCCAACAGTGAGAGGACCTTCACCGAGCTGCTACGGTGCATTGAGAAGAAACGTTCTCAGGTGGAGAAGGCGATCAAATCTCAGCAGCGAGCAGCACTGAAACAAGCTGAGGTCGTCCAGGAGAGGCTGAGGCGGGACATCAAGGAGCTGGACAGAAGAGGTGCAGAGCTGGGGAGGCTGGAGCAGGAGGAGGACCCCATACACTTCCTCCAGGTGCTGTACCGTACCTCCACTGATACACAGCTCAACATAATTCAGCATCTACAGAGTAGGACGAAATATACAGTCCTCTATTGACGTAGCTTGATAATAAACCAGCCTAAATGTGAGACCGAATGTGTAATTTAGTCTGGCCCCGATGAACGATACAGACAGAAGATTGTTGATGAGAACAACCTGTTGTTTTTTCAAACCGTGCCAGCGCTCTGGCCAATCAGCTATCTTTGCCGTTGATGTGCTTTCCCAACGGTGTTGCGAGATTCGTCGTCACTCCCTCAAAACCCCGCCCGCTTTGATTCAAAGCAAATCTCTGCGTTGTCTTTGGTTTTGCCAGACTCAGGGCACAGTGTTCAAAATGTTCTCAGATCCGAGACCAGGGGTCCGTTTCTCGATTGTTGTCGTTGCTGCTAACCGTCTTAAGACCGTCTTAAGACGTAACACCATTCCCATTGGATTTAGTGTTGAGCGTCGCTATCGAGAGAGAGTTGAGTTGCTCTTACGAAGGACGTTGCTACTGTCGTTAGCAAAGACGCTTTCGAGAAACGGACCCCAGACCCACTCGCCAGCCAAATTGTTTTGCCGTCCAACGGTTGGCGCTGGTTTGCAAGGCTACTATTGAGGAGTGTTAGCAGAATGTAAAATATCTTTGAGTCAGGAGGAGGCCAGCAGGTGCTGCACCCAGAGCTAGACTGAGATTAAAAACAAAACAAGAAAAACACCACCCAGGCATTTTTACATCACATATATATCCTGCTTTATTCAGTCACTCAGTCACTTCTCAGCCTGGAAGCTTTTCTATTAGATGATTTACCTCTTCACTTAACTTGGCCTAATATAGGCCCTATATGTGTGGGACACTCAGGCTACGTACTGGGGTAGGCTGCATGTGGGCACGTCTTTTCAGGCAAAAATACATAAGCAAAAAAAAACATGCCTTTACTGATGATTAGGGTTAGGAATTGTTACCTCCGCCAAGGAGGTAATGGGTTTTTTTTACCTCCGCCAAGAAGGTAGTGTTTTTACCTCCGTTAAGAAGGTAATTTTTCGGTCGTGTTGGTTTGTCTGTCTCTTGTCTGTTTGTTTGTCTGTCTCTCAGCAGGATAACTCAAAAACTGATCAACGGATTTAGACAAAACTTTGTGTAGTTGTTGGTAATGACCCAATGAACAAGTGATTAAATTCTGGTGGTGATCCCGATCCCAAACCAGAACCAGGACCTTTTTAAAGATTCTTCACCATTGTTGGCCTATGAATCTAGACGCCCCTAGTGACAACAAATTGAATTGCGGGACAGGGCAATACATTCCAGTTTCTAACTCCACAAAAAGAAGGCAGAAAGACTTAAATGAAAATAGAGTGTAACATAGTCAAATGTTCTATCAAACAGCTTCCTTGGCGGAGGCCTGCGCTCTCGGAGTGCTTCTAGTTTAGCAGAGTTTTAACTCTTCAGTTAACCCTAGTAACAGAGAACGTAAAGAGAACGTTTGACTTTTGGTTCTCTAAAGGTTGGGGTTATTACCAAACCAAAATCTACCACCTAGAAACGTTCCCTTTGGTTACAGTAAAAACCAAGCAGCCATTGGTTCCGGTTCGGTTCTGGATACGTTTCGGATACGTCATTTTTGGTTCTGTTTCGGTTCTCACAGGGTTGCCAGGAAAGTTTAATTTAACTTCCCAGAACGATATATGTGTGGTTCCCATTCCATTCCCTCGCCGTTCTCTCACCGTACCTTTATTGCTTTTCATATTTGTTCCCTCATTGTTCTCATATGGTTCCCATAACCTTGATGGTTACATTATAGGTCTGGTCACGTCTGGTTCCCTAGACGTGCTCCTGATGTTCCCCCAACTTTGTTTATACTGTGTTGTTCAGAGCATAAGCAATGATGACTGTCCACCCGATTAAATCATATACGTCTACATATTAGTAACAGTATTTCCTCCAGATTTAATCATGTACACAATCTTTTTTTTTTTATTATTCCATTTCATTCATTTAACTCAACTTGGTTGGGTTGATCTAAGGTTTGGCTGTGCACACAACATCACACAAAAGATGTGTTGAGTGAAAGAAATAACTTGAGAACTTGTTACACCTTTGCCGGTAACAAGCAGGCCCCTCACAACCAATCTGTCCATCAGCGCCTGGCCAAACCTAATTAATAATAATAATATAATAATAATTGTATTTGTATAGCACTGTGTCATACAAGGCATGTAACTCAAAGTGCTTAACAAATGGGAAAAAAACATTGTTAGAGATAGATTTAAAAGGAGAGGTATAGAGGAGAGGCAGAAAAAGCAAGAAGGCAGAGGAAGAAGAGATAGACAGAGAATGTAGAGTCATAAGGTCAACGTAGGTTAGGACCAGGATTCTTAGATGTGTAAGGTCCATACATAGTGGCTGGGCCTATCATAAGTCATAGATAGTCACACAGAGATTGGGCGCTCAGGTGCGGCCCCTGTGGCATCAGGGGTGAGGAAAAACTCCCTTTTCCCGCTTGATTCATAGTTTGTGAGGGGGGAAAAAAAAGCTCGGTGAGGTCTGAGAAAAAAGACCCCCTGTAGTCAGGAAGAAACCTCAGGCAGAGACCAGCGGCCACCTAGGGGAGCCCCCTGCCAGGGCTGAATTGCGAGTAGTAAGTGCGCTGCGGCGGCTGGGACACAATGACGTCTTGGCAGCTAGGAGTTGGCAAGGATGAAAGGTGGGTCTTCAGCTGCTTCTTAAAGGAGTCGACGGAGGTGGCTGATCGGATCTCGATGGGGAGGGCGTTCCATCTCTTGGGCGCATAGCAGGCAAACGCGGCGTCGCCGATCTTCTTCTGCGGGGGGGTGGGGGTCCTTAGCAGCTTGGCATCAGTGGACCTGAGAGCTCGAGCAGGGGCATAAAAAGAGAGCATGTCTGAGATATAGCTAGGGGCAAGTCCATTTAATGCTTTAAATACTGTGAGCAGAATCTTAAAGTCGATTCTGTATGAGACAGGTAACCAGTGCAGGTCTGCCAAGACACAGAGATGTGCTCTCTCATTCTGGTTCTTGTTAGGATTCTTGCCGCAGAGTTTTGAATGAGTTGCAATTTGTCAATTAATTTTTTTGGGAGACCAGAGAAGAGAGCATTGCAGTAGTCAATCCTACTGGTGACAAAGGCATGAATAAGTTTCTCAGCGTCTTGTCGGGGGGCCAAGCCGCGCACTTTGTTGACATTTCTAAGATGGAAAAAAGCAGATTTTGTTATCTTGTTGATGTGAGGCTCAAAGCTCAAATCCGAGTCTATGACCACACCTAGGCTAGTAACCTTATCTTTAATGTGTATGCTTAGGTCACCTAGGCTTGAGTGGAGTTTTGCACGTTTTTTCTTAGGCCCAATGAGCAACACTTCAGTTTTATCTTCATTTAATTTTAGGAAGTTACTGTTCATCCAATCTGTAATGGCAGACATGCATTTAGTCAAGGCATGAATGGCAGTGGTTTGGCTAGGCTCGACAGAGATATATAGTTGAGTGTCATCGGCATAGCTATGAAAATCAACATTGTGCTCTCTGATGATGGAGCCCAGGGCTGGTATATCATGACTCAATTGCTTGCACCTGAAAAACTCCTAATCAATCTGGTCACATGGTACTCTTGAGCCTGTATATAAACCTGGACTGTCACAGTGCTTTAAATATTTGCCTGCCTGCCTGCCTGCTGGCTGGTCAGCATGGCACAGCATAGCGCTTGTTTACCTGCTTTGCAAGCAAGCTAAAGGCGCTTTTGGCTTATGGCATTTGTTAGCTACATCTTGTGCCTTGCTTTGTGAGCTAGTCAGTAACAGCACATGTTACATTGTTTGCTCCATTGTGCACTTGATGTTTGCAAGCAAGCTAAAGGTGCTTTTGGCTTATGGCATTTGTTAGCTACATCTTGTGCCTTGCTTTGTGAGCTAGTCAGTAACAGCACATGTTACATTGCTTGCTCCATTGTGCACTTGAAGTAGATAGTATGGTTATATTATAAACTTCATTAAGGAAAACATTTGGTATAATCCCCACTAGATTGTGTTCATACATGCTCAGCTGAAATTGCTCACATTGTGGTGCAGTACAGCATAGACTGATATATAAAATAGAAATATTGTACATGTTTTCAGCAACTTTAAACATTATTTTAAGAGAGCAGTGTGGCAAACTGATGCCAGGCGCAGGGTGTTTCAGTCATGGTGGAGGATGGGAGGTGCTTAATTACCATGATCAGGGTACCTCAACTATGGTGAGAGATAGTGGGGCAGGACCAAAACACATTTACAATAATAAACAAGGTTGGGGGAACATCAGGAGCATGTCTAAGGAACCAAATATGCAACCAACAAGGTTAAGGGAACCATATGGGAATGGCAAGGGAACAAACATGACATGAACAGGAATAAAGTGACGGTGAGAGAACAATAAGGGAAGGAATGGGAACTACACATATAACATTCTAGGAACGAAAATTAAACTTTCCTGCCAACCAAGTGAGAACGGAAAAATAACCAAACATGACTCTCTGGGGACGTACCCAGAACTAAACTGGAACCAAGGGCTTGTGTTCCAGGAGCCTGCTTAGAACTAAAAAATGTTAGTAGGGAAGTTTCTGTGAGATTTTTAGTTGTTTATTTCCAGAATTCATGCTGCCCATTCACTAATGTTACCTTTTTCATGAATACTTACCACCAGCATCAAATTCGAAGTATTCATTATGACTGGAAAAATTGCACTTTTCATACATGAAAAGGGGGATCTTCTCCATGGTCCGCCATTTTGAATTTCCAAAAATAGCAATTTTTAGCTGCAAAAATTACTGTACTTGGACCATACTAGAAAATATTTGTTTAATACTTAGTAAACTTTCATGTAAAGATCAAATTTGGCAATAGGCAGCCCAATTTCAATAAGCAGCATAGTTGCAGTACCTTTTTTGACCATTTCCTACACAGTGTCCCTTTAAAACTAAATATTTACAAAACAATAACGCTAAAACTGACAGAACATGCCTATATTGACTGTTACGGTGAGGAATTGTTTTGGTTTGGGTATAGTTTAAACGTATTTATTCATCATGAATAAAAGATTAAAATAATATTTTTTTCTGTCTTCTCCCCAGACCTTGCAGTCTCTCCTGGGTTCCCAAGAGTCCAAAGTTTATCACAGTGTCACTCTGTCTTCGGACCTCTCGTTTGATGAAGTTACAGAAACCCTTAGTACCTTGCAACCAAGGGTGGAGAAGATTTGCCGTAAAAGTCGGAAGAGGATTTCTGATAAAGGTTTGACCATTTAAATGTCATTATCATTTACTGTACACATACTTAAAGGGACACTGTGTGACATTTTTAGTTGTTTATTTCCAGAATTCATGCTACCCATTCACTGATGTTACCTTTTTCATGAATTCATTCATTCATTATGACTGGAAAAATTGCACTTTTCATACATGAAAAGGGGGATCTTCTCCATGGTCCGCCATTTTGAATTTCCTAAAATAGCCATTTTAAGCTGCAAAAATGACTGTAATTGGACCATACTAGTTAATATTTGTTTATTACTTAGTAAACTTTCATGTAAAGATCAAATTTGGCAATAGGGAGCCTAGTTTCAATGAGCAGCATAGTTGCAGTACCTTTTTTGACCATTTCCTGCACAGTGTCCCTTTAATGTAAGACATGTGAAATAAGGTGAAGATTATAATTAAATTTAAAAAATCTTTAGACATGTTTGTGTACACTAGACATGGTTCTTCCTGAGATATACTCTCAGGAAAGTGTCACTAAGTGATTTGACACTCCTGTCCTTAGGAAAACTCACTGTGTGATAAATGATCATCCCCATGGGACAATAAAGACTTGGCAGGCTTCTTGAGCTGCCCTATTATAACTTTCAATCCCACCTGTATAAGTCAAGTCAAGTCAAGTCAAGTCAAGTTTTATTGTCAATTTCTTTACATGCACTGGTCATACAAAGAATTTGAAATTGCGTTTCTTGCTCTCCCATGCAGACATAGACTAATCTAGGTAAGGACATAGACAGTATAGACATAGACAGTACTCATACATGGACATAAGACAGTATGGACATAGACATTGCTCATACAGACATTTAAAGTGCAAGACTGGACAACAGAAGACTTGTACAGAGGACAGAGTAATATAGAATGGGATAGTTCCAACTGTGATTAGCTTCTCAAAGGGATGATTTCAAACCATTATGGTTGGCACAGTTTCATTGTTAGTTCTTATAGGCTTTGTAAACCTCATTATACTTCATTTACAGTGCAACATGTTATGATTACCCTGCCAATGGGCCCAGTAACAAGACAAGACTTCTTAAAGTGTGAGTACATACTATGTTGAAAAATCAATTTCAAGTCTTTGTTTATCTTAAAAAGGCCCGAATGTATACTTTTATTTTGTAATCACTTGTATAAACTACACATACAGTACAGTCGGCCAACAGTGATGCAGGACTCATAATCAGTCATAATAAGTTGACAACTATATGCACTTTCATTACTATTGTCATCAACATGATTGATAAATCACTTTTGAAACAGTTGCATGATAACTGTAGCACAGGGATTCTCAAACCGTGGGCTCTGAAGGTATTCCAAGTGGGCCTTGAAATAATTTTCTAAAAATAATGTTTTAATGTGTGTTGCTGTTGACAATTTATTTGAGTTGTATAGTTTGTTGTGTCAGAGGTGGGCCCTAAACATTTGTGAACATTTCAAGTGAGCCCCAAGTGGGTTTGAAATGGTAGGAAAGTCCTGTAGCATATTTAAACTTTCTTGGCTAAGCTTTACAGCTGATCTGACCAAGAAATACCTTAGCCCATTTTGCCCAATGAGTTCCAATGAACTTTCTTTTACTTGTGATATCAAGTAAATCCATTAGAAAATCATCATCATGTACTTGAGGAACATGTTTATGCACATTTTCTTTACTGTACTTAATCTTGGTTTCAATGCATAGACAACACAATATTGATTGTCAATTAACTAAAGCATATTACAGCACAACCTGCCTGGTGTGTGAGTCTCCAAAGAGACATGATACAATAACAGTCTACATAATCCACTCATTTTCTGTCTCTCACCAGATTCTTGTAGCCTGACTTTTGAATCATGGAATCTTAACAAACACCTCTCTCTACGGGGGAGAAAGGTTGTGTGCAAGCGGGCATCCCATGACCGTATTTACAGAGTGCTTTTCGACGAAGCCCTAACTGATTGCTGCTATTGGGAGGCTGAGTGGAAGAGCAGGGATAACAACAATTTAGCTGTGGTTGTGTTATGGGAAAAGGAAGAGAGTGATAACGATGACAGTGAGGATGAGGAGGATGATGGTGACCAAATCATTGCTATTGTTCCTGCTGACGATGAGGATGATGAAGATGACAACAGTAACAGTGAAGATGATGACAGTGACGAAGATGATGATGATAATGACACGCATGATTCCTCCTCAAGCGCGTTAAGCTATTGTAGTGAGGATGATGATGATGATGATGATGAATCTGATGGTGACTCTGATGATGATGACGATGATGAGGAGGATAAGCAATGTTTGATGTTTCATTTCGGCCCCGATGGCTGCAGTTTCTCAGACAGGCAGAGTGGTGAAAATATTGATCTCTCAACTATAACCAGCTCCAGGATAGGGGTGTATCTTGACCACAAGGCTGGACTTCTATCCTTCTACGAGGTCTCTGGAACGATGACCCTCCTACACATAGTGCAGACAACGTTCACTGGACCTGTCTCTGCTGGCTTCTGTCTGAGCCCTGGCACGTCTGTGGAGATTGCCATGCCAGATGATTGCAATGCCTAATGGCAATCATTATGAAGCTGAATTATGAACTCTATGATTGGCTTATTTGTTTTAATGAAGATTCGGTGTTATCCAACAATGTAATGCCACATATTCAATGAAGACTATAAATGTACAGAAGTTAACAATGAAGGTTTAGCTTAACGTTCTGGTGAACTCTTTTTTGCAGTATTGTTTTTTTTAAATAATTCTACCTTGTTCAGGTAACATGTATGAAATGACTGATTTACACAATTGCAAGGTGAAAACGTGTATAGTATATGTTTTTTTTTAAATCTGATTTTCTTTTCTGTTTTTTTCATTTATTTCCAGGAATTACTATTTTGTTATGAATTGGAGAAAATGTGAAAGGTGCCAGTTGAATAATCTCCCTAACATCCATGTTACTGTATGTATCGTCTACCGTTGGGAATTAAACTGGGCATTGATGTGATTACAAATGAACTTCTTGGAGCAATATTTCTCAAACAGAAAGCCACTTATCATGACAGAATGTCATATCTTACTTTCACTTCAAAACTATTACTGGGTGGTTGACGTTTAAGGGCGTAATGCAAAAAAAAAAAACAGTTTTTCCAATTCCTGAAAAAAATGATGGAAAAAATTGGAAAAAAAAAGAAAAAAATAAAGCACTTAGTGGTCAGTAGAATTTCGCCTTATTTTTGCCATTTTTGAAAATGTGCCTGCATCAACACATTGCATAGGCATGTCACACCACAGGAAAATGAAGTCACGCCACAGGAAATTCACTGCGTTATGGCCATTATAATCCGTTTGTATACATGACTGACATCTGAGCTCATGCTAACTTGATAATGATATTGTGTTTAATCTTAATATGTGTTTTCATTTATAAAAAAAACTTTTTTTTCTTCTATAAGAGCAGTCACACCACAGGACACCATAAAATGAACCTAGGCATTGCGTGACAGAAACATTGCCATATGAAGACATATTAAGAGGTTAATAGTCAGTCACCATAAACTTCCACAGCACTCTCCAATAACTGAGGTACTGACTGGTTAGGAGCCAGTCTTTAAGACCCTTGTAGTTGGCCTTGCAGCTGCCCATTCACAAACATTGACATACATGTCACGCCACAGGACGCAATTTGTGTTACGAAATTGAACTTGTAGTTAATATTACTGTCTTGAGTTTTTTTCACATTCACATATCTTAGTATAAAGTTAATATTTATGCAATCATGCCAAATGCTTCATACATTATTCAAAATGTTGTTGGGTAATTTATATATATATTATATTCCAGGTTTCATTAATGTTACAGTCACACCGCAGGATATTTGACATATAAACCTTTACATGAATCTTAACAAAAATGTTTATTTTCATCAAAGACTAATATGAAACATAATGTACCACAACTTCTTTCTTTGACATTTGTTTTTTAAAGGAAAAATCACAGTTTTGTAGGTTTTTAACCAATGTTACGAAAAAACAAGGTGTCACGTCTCCCACCCTACTTTGTTATATTCTGTGTTTATTGTAGGATTTTTACAATTAAAAGTGGAAAGAAATATATGACTAGAGCCAATGGTGGAGGGTTCATTTCTTCTTGGAACTTTGCTGCTCACAGGGGCCCCTGGAGGCGTGGGGGCCCCTAAGCCATTGCATAGTTCACTTATGCCTCGGGTCGGCCCTGGACAAGTGACAGACAAGTGACTAAGTCCCTCCCTCTTTATCGTATCTCTCCCTCAAGCACTTGGGAGCTTTGCCAAGAGGCCTCGAGCTGTTATCAGCTCAACACAGACCAGAAAAGGTTACTTTCACTTAAGAAACTGGAGAGAAGGCTTCTACATCTCCAAGTTGTAGTTGTAAAAGCAACCAGACTTCTTCTAAGTGTAGTTCCTCATCTGAAGAGCTACATCCGTTGTGTAGTTAATGCAAAAAGGAACACTAGTTAGTTATACCTCTCTAGATGTAGCCTACAGTAGATGTGCTCTGATGTTCAATGTGTCTGGGTGCTCTGAGGACTCCAGTGACTTGTGTAAACTATACACACACACACACACACACACACACACACACACACACACACACACACACACACACACACACACACACACACACACACACACACACACACACACACACACACACACACACACACACACACACACACACACTGCTGGATGAGCTGCATGGAAGGTTGTGGGGATTGGGTGGACTGAAAGAAGGGTGAGTGTAGCTGGCGTCATCAATTCAGGAAGATTGGCATTCGTTCTCTCCACCTACCATAAAGAAAAACAAGCGTTCCAGAAGATGTCTGAGGTCCACGCTGCCCCTCCTTTACGCCAATTTCCTGAGGTTGGAGAAGACGACCCTGACATCTGCTCTGAGAGAAACGTTGGGGCGGTCAAGTTCTGTTCAGTGGGTCAGGTCTGTCTCACAAGTACATTACGTACCGGTAGATTTTATAATGTAATATAAGGCATTTTACAGTTATTGTGGCCATTTCAGACTAAAAGGGTAATTACAAGCAGCAATTCACATTCACTTTTCGACTTGAAGAACTGGAACATGTACAGGTTCTTGAAGTGTAATATAGCCAACTGACAGGAACTTGAAGTATGTAATTGGCAAAACTCAGTTTTCAGCATCAGGCATCCCAGTGGTTACTGTGGAGCAAGTCTGTCAATCAGTAACTTGCTGGTTCTAATCCTGCCTGAACTAGTTGAAAATGTTTTATGATTGTTCAGGGAATGTGAATTGCTATAGTGCTTCTACTGCCTTCTGCTACCTCTACTGCCCTGTTAGTCTGAAATAAATTTATGGTAGGGTCTTGTTAGGTTTAAAGTGTCTTTCAGCACAGTCTATCTACCTCATTGGGTACTAAGAGCTATATGTATATGGGTGGGAGACGTGACGCCTTGTTTTTTTGTAACATTGGTTAAAAACCTACAAAACTGTTATTTTCCTTTAAAAAACAAATGTCAATGAAAGAAGATGTGGTACATTATGTTTCATATTAGTCTTAGATGAGAAGAAACATTTTTGTTAAGATTTATGTAAAGGTTTATATGTCAAATTTCCTGCGGTGTGACTGTAACATTAATGAAACAATATATATAAATTAACCAACAACATTTTGAATAATGTATGAAGCATTTGGCATGATTGCATAAATCTTAACTTTAGATTAAGATATGTGAATGTGGAAAAAACTCAAGACAGTAATATTAACTACAAGTTCAATTTCGTAACTCAAATTGCGTCCTGTGGGGTGACATGTATGTCAATGTTTGTGAATGGGCAGCTGCAAGGCCAACTACAAGGGTCTTAAAGACTGGCTCCTAACCAGTCAGTACCTCAGTTATTGGAGAGTGCTGTGGAAGTTTAAGGTGACTCTTAACCTCTTAATATGTCTTCATATTGCAATCTTTCTGTCACGCAATGCTTAGGTTCATTTTATGGTGTCCTGTGGTGTGACTGCTCTTATAGGAGGAAAAAAAAGTTTTTTTATTGATGAAAACACATATTAAGATTAAACACAATATCATTATCAAGTTAGCATGAGCTCAGATGTCAGTCATGTACAAGAGGATTAAAATGGCCATAATGCAGTGAATTCCCTGTGGTGTGACTCCATTTTCCTGCGGTGTGACATGCCTATGCTATGTGTTGATGCAGGACACATTTTCCCAAAAATGGCAAAAATAAGGTGAAATTCCACAGACCACTAAGTGCTTTATTTTTTTCTATTTTTTTCCAAATTTTATCCATCATTTTTTTCAGGAATTTGAAAAACTTTTTTTTTTTTTGCGTTACGCCCTTAAACGTCAACCACCCATATGTAATATCACTTACAAGTGTTGTACTTCCACCATGAATGTACTTTTGCTACTTTTGACACCTCTGCTAACAGGAGACCACAGGTGTAGAGGTCACAACAATAACAAGAAGCAGGACTTGCTCTCCGCATGGCAGGCTCCTGGAGGTGTTCTGCTATAACGACCAGGAGTGTATTTGTCTACTGTGCACCATGGAGGACCACAAAGGCCACAACATTGTGTTGGCTACAACGGCAAGGAAGGAGAATCAGGTGGAGTAAGGCTCCAAATGACTAGCAATTTTATTTGTAATATACTGTAGGCCTTTTTAAGATGTTTCACATTCTACTCTTCTTCTATCCATTCCGTATTTATTTAAAGGAGTATGCCACTATTTTGGGGCTAAATACAGTTAAAATCGTTGGCTGGGGTTTATAAAGGTGGTAAAGTGTCTTATTTTTCATGTGAAGCGTTGTCTTGCTTTAAGACAAGTTAAAAGAGGGAGCATGTAGCTAAGCTAGTGAAAGTCAATGGATCCGTGTAGCATGTAGCAATGCTACATGGATGCATTGACTTTCACTAGCTTAGCGACATACTCCCTCTTTTAACTTGTCTTAAAGCAAGACAACGCTTCACATGAAAAATAAGACACTTTACCACCTTTATAAACCCCAGCCAACGATTTTAACTGTATTAAGCCTCAAAATAGTGGCATACCCCTTTAACCTTTAAAATCCATTTGCACAGAGCTTCTGTTATAAGCTTCTATTGACCAAAATTGTAATAAACCTAATGATACCTGATGAACCTTATGAAACCTAATCATAACCTGTTACTTAGTTAACAAATATTGATGGCTATCTGATACTTACCTGACTCTCATGGACTGTGCCCCATTATTGCAGGCCACTTCATAAATCATACTTCATGCATATTTTTGGGAAGGGCTCTGAAATCACTATATATACCTAATAAATGTTTATTTCAATCTCAATATGTTTTATATTTTACCCAAAGTGTTGGGTCTCTCTCTCTTTTTTTTAACAACAGACTCAGGTCCTGGAAAGGAAGAGAAAACTTCATAGAAGAATACGAAACGGAGAGAGACATATCCAGGAGTTGACAGATGCTGTGATGTCATACAAAGTCAGTGCTAAGTACAGTACAGCATTTGCAGAAACAATTGCAAGAAATATGTTACCATCCATTCATGTAGTTGTTGCTACTGTCAGTGAATTCATTCATCTTTGTTTTGAAAGTTGAGGCTTACAGGTATATGTATGAAGTATGGTAGAACAGTGTATCCCAAACGTTGTTTTGTCATACCAAGCGTTTTTATGTCATACCATGAGTACCCCATCATCACCCATGCTCTATATCTCTTCCTCTATCCAAATGCTTCATACATTTGTTATATTTCATATATATCATATTTATATTTACTGTATGTACATTGCTGTTGTGTGCTTGTCAATTGTATGTTTTTCATGTTGGGGATATGCCAAGGAAAATTCCTATCGACTATGTCGACATGGCAATAACATTTTGAACTTGAACTATTAATATTTTTCCAGTGTGCTTGCATACCCTATGTGCTGGGAACCACTTTAGGGTATTAAACTTAAATATAAAACACAGTCCAATTTAAAATTATTTTGCTCTCCATGCGCCCGTACACAGGACTCAGCCGTGATGTCACTAGAAGACATTGAGAGGATCTCTGAAGATCTCAGTGCACTGTTGGAGTCCCCAGAGAGAAGATGGTCTGAGGTGAGAGAGCAGATCAGCGCCCAGCAGGAGGCAGCTGTTAGTCGAGCTGAAGACGTTGTGGAGAGGCTACAGCAGGAGGTTGCTGTGTTGAAGACCAGAGATGCGGAGATCGAGCAGCTCATGCATGAAGAAGATCCCATCCACTTCCTCCAAGTATGTTTGGACAGTGACATTTCTACAGAGGCTAAATACAATATCATGTGGATTTCAAGAATCTTGCATTGTTGTAGTACAATACATCATTTTTTACAGAATGATGGATGAACCAGGTAAGAGTAGGATTGATTTGTTTGTCAAATGATGTACAACCCTAGCCTTGTGCGCTAGCTTGCAGTGAAATGACTGCAAGCTCAATGAGCAGAAAGTACACACATTTAATATGCCGAAAATATACTCATAACTAATACTGCAGAGATAAAAGGAAAGAAGACTGCAGTATATGCATGACTGTCCATGGTTGTGCAGGAGAGATGATTGCCCATAGCTGTGTGGAGACATGGTGGAGTCCCCGTCATTGTGGCTGTAGAGACTACGAGCTGTAGTGACTGTAGAGAGCTGTTTAGTGACAGTGAACTCTTGGGGGAGGAAGACGCAATTGACCCCATTGGTCTTATTCATTAGGGAAATCATAGCAGATTACATGTATGTGACTTTTTAACTGTTTTGTCTGATGCTTTGTAGCGTTTGCTGGCTCTCCAGTCGTCTTCTGTTCCCAAAGCTTCACCAAGCATCACCATCAGTCCACACCCATCATTCCATGTCCTGATGGAGTATCTGACGGCACGGAAAGAGGACAAAAGCGGTCAGATGGAGAAGACACCTGTAGAAGGTTAGAAATCAGGCAAAGATGAACTGCGCATGATGCACTTGCTTTTAATCTATTTTAGGTTCCCCATTTACAAGCATTCACCCTGTGAGGGGCAAGATGCTAAGCAGCCTACCACGTGAGCGCAATTTTTGAGTGAAGGCAGTTTCCACCAATCAGAGGTTGAAGAGTGCACGGCCAGGGAGTGTTTTCAAATGGAAAACCCATGTATTGTAGTGGCGTTTCGGGCCACTACGGCCCTTGCTCAGACTAAAAGTGCAATTTGTGTGGCAGACCCTTAAATTACTGATAGAAAGACAGTATTTTGTTACGTTTTTGTGTACTTTTGGATCTTAAAAAGAATTGAAACAATATGTTCTTTATTCCGTACCAGTGCCCATTTAAAAGGTTTGAAACTCTGCCTTTTTCTATATGCATACAACCAATATCCAGATTGACATTTCAAATTGTGTGTTTTTTCATTTATATGTGCAACCAATGCTCAGTGGAGAAGATCCATATTGTGCTACCACTAGAGCCGAAAACAAGGGACGAGCTCACTGAGTGTAAGTATAACAAATCATTGTGTGCATGTGTGTGCATGCATGTATGTGTGAATTTGTATGTCTAATATGTTGTGTGAGGGGGTGTGGAGCATACTGGGCTACAGTAGGCTAAATAGTCTGGAGATCAAGCTCAGTTGCAGGTTTGCTCCTTGCCCGATGTTTAAAAAAAGACAGACTGTGATTATGTCACTGTATTTTGATCCAAATGCTTCTGTTTTTTTTCTTTAGATTTATGTCAGAGACTGCTTAATTCTGATTACAATATGTCAATCAGGGCTACTGACAGCCTTGGCTGGGCCTAGTACAAAGTCATCTGAAAGGGCCCCCCATTCAATACAATGTACGTAATGAGGACCTGATTTTGGGGCCCCTTAAACCCCTGTGTAGCCTATCTAGTTTGCTTCTGTCTTTCTCTAAATTAATGTCAGAAAAGGGAGTTCGTATATGATTAATGTCACTGTAGCTTGACTCGAATGTTTCTCTGTTTTCTCTAGATTCGTGTCAGCTTACTCTGGACCCAAACACTGCCCATCGATCCCTCTCCCTGTCTGAGGACAACAGGAGGGTCTGGCGAGAGAAAGAGCAGCCCTGCCCTGATGATCACCATGACAGGTGCCTAACAATCTAGTGGACATTTATTCTTCACAGTATACTGTGTTTTACCCATTGTTTCCTGGAGCGACATACACACTGCAATCTAGTTCTTGAGATTTGAGCTGTTTTACTAAAAATGTGGGTATGTTAGAGCTGAATGAACACATTGTGGTGCAACATGAAGGTTCTAACTTTTAAATGCAACTTATTAAATGTTTTTATGTGCTTCAGAAGTCATATATTTAGGATTTAATAGGGAGACGGCTCCTTTACCCAAAAACGGCTTAGGCTAAAAGGGGTTAAATGTCTAATGTCTCCTAATGTCTTATCAGTCTAGTATTTTTTGTATTGTCTCAGAGGGTCGGCACAAGCATTCCGATATGCCTGGACTGCTAGTTTGGACATAAATGGCAAACAAACAACTTGGTCATCACTGACTAGGAAAAAGATGTCAAAATCATTTTCTGAAAATCAAAATAATATTTGTGAGTGTGGAGCTGTTGACTATATTGTATATTTCAGCTTCTGTTTATTGGGCCAGAGGTGGGCCCTGAACATTGGTGAAAATTCCAAGTATGCCCCAAGTTGGAAAAGGTTGGGAACTGCTGGATTAAAGGGTTGCATGTTTAAATCCCAACCTTGTCCCTACACCTCCATCCATGGCTGAAGTGCCCTTGACCAAGGCACCTCTCCCCACACTGCTCCAGGGACTATAACCAAGACCCCATGTGTAAAATAACTAAGTCTCTTTGGATAAAACCATCAGCTAAGTGTAGTGTAATGTAATGTCATGTCATGTAAAAGACCTTTTCCCTATGGGTTTGACTTGAAGGTTCACCGGCTGGGCCCAGGTGCTCTGTGTGCAGGCTGTGTCTGCATGCTGCTACTGGGAAGTGGAGTGGACACATGAGCTGGAAGGCTACGGCGTGGACATCGCCGTGTCCTACAGAAACATCGACCGAAAAGGTGGAGGTCTGGAGTGTCGGTTAGGTTGTAACGATCGGTCGTGGAGGTTGGAGTGCGACCCTGAAAGATGTTCCTTCAGACACAATAATTTCCGGACTGAAGTCCTCAGCGCTCTCAGCAGCTCCAGGGTGGGAGTGTATGTGGACCACAAGGCCGGAATTCTGTCCTTCTACAACGTCTCAGACACAATGACCCTCCTACACACGGAGCAGACTGTGTTCAAGGAGCCTCTTTTTCCTGGGTTTTGGTTGGCACATGGAGCATCCATAAACATTTGCTCACTTTAAATATATTGCACAGCATGCAAGGGCTGGGCCAGGTATTGCAATGACCCTGTCTGTGTGTTTATTTGTTTGTGTATCTGCATGCAGTGTTTTGAGTCACCTGTAGGTGGCTCCCAAACACACAACACATTCATCTAACTCTGGGCAATGGACCAGGTTGCTATCTATGTCTCCTCTTTTTTTGTTGTTTATTTCCAGAATTTATGCTGCCCATTCACATACGTTATCTATATTTCATGAATATTTAACACCACCATCCATTTGTTATGACTGGGAGATTTACACTAGTGACACATGCAGGCGAATTGAGCGAAGCAAAGAGAGGCAACATTCAGTGTTCCATTCTGACAGCTCAACGATCAACAGGTTGTCGCGGTGAATCAAATAGAATTTATTTTGCTGATTTGATTGGCCAACGCAGGTGAAATTCACCCCTCATTTGCATAATATTAATATTTGTAGAATATTGCCTTTGCTCCTGTTCACTTGCCTTCGTCTCCCTCATAGGAATGAGTGGCCAAGTTTGATTCGCTTGGCCAAATTCTTGTGTATGTATGTATCCCTGGCATTACACTTTTCATAGGTGGGTCTTCTCAGTGTCCACCACTTTGAATTACTAGTCCTAGACATATTTGGCTGCAAAACGTAATGTACTATGGACTGACTTAGTACATTAACTTACGTTATTCACTTGCAGTAGTAAATGTTCGTGAAATGCTCTAATTTGTCAATGGGCAGCATATCATACATTTGAAAACAAATGACTAAAACTATG